>NC_142442.1:128756666-129059696 GCF_059453495.1 Arachis ipaensis | reverse complement strand
ATAAAAAATAATTCTTTTAATTATCTTAGAGATTTTAATCATTTAACCATTTAATTCTTTTAATTATCTTAGAGATTTTAACATTTTAAAATAATTTTTTTACTTACAAAAATTTTTGTATTTTGTGACAAACAAATAACTTGTTACAAACAATATTGAATTTTCTGACAGATTAATTTTTTGTTACAAAATAATTGGAGTTTTTGAAACAAATGGACATTTTGTTACAAAATATTTTAAACTTTTGCAACAACTTCATCTTTTGTTACAAAATATTTTAAAATTTTACAACAAAACAATAGTTCGTTACAAAAGACAATATAATTTGTAACAAAAAAAATCAAGTCGTTACAAAATATCAAAACATTTTGTAACAAATTGTATTGTTGTTACAAAACATTATTATTATGTAACAGTTACTAATTTTTGTTACAAAAGAATAATTTTTTGTAACAATTTTAAATTTGTTACAAAATTTTTGTTACAAATGTTTAATTTTCTTGTAGTGCTATGTGGATCCAATTGTGGGAATTACCAGAGATTTGTAAGAATAAAGATGCTATCAAGAAGGTGGGAATGAAGCTAATGGAGATTTTGGAGGTAGATATTTTTTCAATGAGACCAAGGAAGGAGGATAAATTGATGAAGGTGAGAGTGAATCTAGATGTTACAAAAATACTCAAACATTCTATCAAAATTTTTCGACCTGGTGGAATGATTTCTGAGATCCTCCTCAAATATAAAAGACTAGGGATATACTGTTGTTTCTGTGGTTTCTTAGGCCATGAAACTAGAAATTATAGTAAATTTTTAGATACTTCATCGAATCTGCAGAATGTTGAAAAGATGTGGAGAGCTGATTTGAAGGCAAATTTTATAGAATGGAGACTAGAAGAGAAAAAAGAGAATAGAAATCCTAATATAGAAAGATGAAAGAATAGTTCATATCAAGCAAATAAGAAGCCCACACCCGTGTGCCTCATCAAGAACTTCTTTCAACTCTCAGTGAATCCAACATCCAATAGGACTAATACAAACTCTTCAGCATGTAAGAAGGGAGAAGGAATAACAATATCACAAGGTAATGTCCTTGTAAACCCCGCGAAATTAATAAATAATTAACCAATAAATTAATTATTATCCAAAGCAATTAGAAAATTAAATTTTTATAATCTAGAGGAGTAGAAATATTAAAAATATGAATTTTGACACTAATTTTAAAGATTTTGGCCCAAAATCGGACTAACGAACCAAACCGGTTGAACCGAACCTAAAGCCCAACTTATTAAACACCGAGAACGAGCTTTCCTTCTTTCATTTCAGCCTTGGGAGTCATGTTGAAGAAGAGAGAATCGGGGAGAGAACCCTAACAACTCCAAAAAATTGAATCGTACATAACTTTCAATCTGGAGCTACGATTGACGAACCGTCAACGGTCATATGTTCATCTCAAAATTTTTTTCAATTCTATTCGAAAAAAGTGGTAAGAAATTTGTATTTTTTTTCCAATTCTTCTCCTCCTCAATTTCGCGAATTTTGAGTTTGGGTATTGAGGAATTGAATGATTTTGATGGTTTAAGTGAACTCCAGCAGCGAAAAATCACTAGGTTTTGTCTAATTGATCCATGAGTAAGATAAGAAACTGTTGAACCCTTGTGAATCATTGAATTAGTAAACCCTATGATGATTATAGTGATATTGTGTGAATTAGATTATGTTCTGGTTGATTTGGAGTTCAATTGGGTGATTTAGAACGAAATCCAGGTGATTAAATTTGAGGAATTGATGTTTGGAAGCTTGGATCTTGTGAAAGGAGAGATTTTTGAGGTGTTTCGAGCTTAAAGAGGAATCGGCCAAGGTATGGTTTTGGTTTCTTGTAGATAATGTTTAATGTCACGTGAAAACTTAGGCTAGAAGACCTTAAGATAAGACTGAACTGAATGAATTATTAATGGATTGTGTATATGGTATATGATGTGTGGTTGGTTTTTGTAAATAATTTGCTATTGGAGTTGGTTGGTTTTGGAAAAAAGATTTAATATTAGAATTGGTTTGATTTTGAAATGATTTGATACTAGAAATGATTTGAGTGATTGAGAGGTGTTTGGTTTGGTGGTTGAGACCCTTGAAGGGTGGCAGAAATTCGAGTTTTAGAGGAGATACTGCCGAATTTTCTATAAAAATTAGAGTTTTGATTTGAAGTGTTATTTATTATTACGTGGCTTGTATATTTGAGACTATTTATTGACCATCTGTCGCAAGATGTGATCAAGCACTTTAACTCTCTGGATTCTCCCATGGGCATGCATATGTGTGTGTGTGTGTGTGTGTGTGTGTGTGTGTGTGTGTGTGTGTGTGTGTGTGTGGATTTTGAATATTATATTATTGAGCTTGGAGTTTGACTCCATGAAATATTATATTTGAGTTTGGAGTTTGACTCCATGGAATATTATTGAGTTTGGAGTTTGACTCCCTAGAATATTATATTTGAGCTTGGAGTTTGACTCCATGGATATTATTTTTGAGTTTGGGAATGCGCGCACAGAGGGACTATCCAATGGTTAGCTACCAGGACATATCGAGTTGGCTGTATAACTGACAGATGAGACTCATCAGCCATAGGACAGGCATACATCATATGCATTTGTATGTATTGTTTGAGTGTGCATTGTTTTAGTTTGCTTAACTGCTTAACTCTGCCTATCTGCTACTTGTTCTACTTGCTGTAATTGCACCTCTATCTATGTTTTCCTTGCTTGAATTGTATGTGTATATTTTCTAAGAGACCCCTCTTGGCGGAGGTGTGAAGGGGGTTGTTCCACCGGTGATTCGAAGGATTAGAGGAGACAAAAAGTAAATTGTTAGGTTAAAGTTAAATTCAGAACTTAAAATACCTTAGATAACTTATTTAAATTCAAAACTTGAAATACCTTAGATAACTTACTTAATGGAGAGGCAAGTGCCAATATTGTTAGAGTTAAACGCAAAACAGAGGATATTCTAGAATGGGAAGAATAGGAAGATGTAGAGAGGGTGAATGTGATGATGATGTTGAAGGAGGAGAGGGTGCCTATTCTAAAAAGGCACCCACAAAGCCATGAAGATGATGATATGAAATTGCCAAGCCAAACTCCTGACATATCACAACATAAAAGGGATACAACGATCCCATTCTCCCAAGCTAATGTTCCTCTGTGAAACCAAACATCAAACTTCGTTTGTGAAGTCACAATTAAGGAAGTGTGATTTCAATGAAAATTTCTGCGTGAACTAAAATGGCATTGTTGGTGGTATATCGGTAGCTTGGAAGGATGGAGGTGGAGATTAAGGGGAGTGAATAATTTTTTATTTGGTTTTTGGTTGAATACTAAGAAAGACAAATTACTTGGGAGATCCTTGGAATTCATTTCAGCATCATAGATCATGTTCGAGAGACTCAATATGAATCAATTCTAAATCAGATTGTACAAGTAGGGGAGTGATATATTTGATAATGGGAGACTTTAATGCTATTTTGGATTCCCATGAAACAGAAGAAGGAAGGGCAAAATCCCCTCAATCAATTCAGAAATTTCAAGACTTTGTCAACAGGGAAAGATTGGTTGATATGGGCTATTTGGGGGAGAAATTTATTTGGTGGAATCGAAGTTGCTAAGAGGATGTTATTAGAGAAAGGTTAGATCATGCTCTACTCTCCTCAAGCTGAGAGAAGAGTATCCCATGGAAACCATTTCTCAGTTGGATGATGTAGGATCGGATCATAAACTAATCTTGCTACTTACCAACTCTACAACCCTGAGAAGCAAGAAAAGGTTTAGATTCCAGGAGAGATAGTGCGAGGAGGAGAGAATAGATGGGATAGTCAAGGAAGTGTGGATGATGAATTTAAAAGGGTCTCCAATGTTTTAATTATTTCAGAAATTAAAGCATTGTAAGCATGAAATAGTCAAATGGCAAGTGATGCAAGCGGAAATTAGCCAATTAAGAAATTATAGTAAGAACATTGTTGTAAGTACAGTTCTTAACCGACGAAAATCCGCTTATCAATTTAGAAGGGTTGTCACAAAATTAGAATGAAAATTCTGGGAGTAGAAATCCCGGGTCGTCTCCCAACGAGTTGACAAAGGGTGCTATTTTATTAATCAGGAGTTTTCTGAGAAATTTTGAGAGTTGGAGAACAGAAAAATAAAGGATTGTGAATTAAAGCGATGTAAATTAAAAGAGATTTATATAATTAAATAAAAAGCCTTGACCGGGGAATGATTAATTGGAAGTTCTATCATTGTTGGAATTCTCTCGAGTATAGTATCAAGAGGTTGTTGTTTTCACTTAGTTAAACCTTACTAAATAAAGAAAAGTCAAGTGATTGAGCTAACTCTTATTCACAAGTCATAATCCTCTCCCTTGGGAAGGATTAGCGTTAGTGCCTAGAGAGTTAGCCAACAACTTCCAATTTAACTAATCACTTGAGCATTCCAACTCAAGGGTCTCCTTTTAATCAATCCCCAAGTCAAGTTGGGAGTCTACTCCATTGACATGAATATAACGTTCACAGAAATATAATAAGAAGACATGATAAATTAAATAAAATAGGAATTGAAAATTAATTAAAAGTAAAAGTAGTTCTTTGCATTAATAAATCCCAAAATGCAACATACGTATCTGAACAGGGTTAACAAGTAATCAAAAGAGTAAAGGAATAAGAAAGCAAACTAGAATAATAGCGACTTCAACGGAGGTAGTGATTCTTCTCAATATCCTAAGAAAAAGCATAAAACTCTAAAACTATGAATGTGAAGAAACATAGAGGAAGTGTGTATTTTCTCTCTAAGATTCTAATCTAAAATCTAAAAACTATGCGAATGAGAATGTGTGTTGAGTCTCTGCTTGTCCTCTGGCTCTAGTCTATGTTTATGGGCCGAAAACTAGGTCCAAACTTGGCCCAAAATTGCCCCCAGCGTTTTCTGCGGTTTCTGCAGGTAGCGCATGTCACGCGTACGCGTTAGTCACGCGTGCGCGTTATTTGGCGATTTTCCTTGTCAAGTGTACGTGTCAAGCACGCGCACGCGTGAGCCATGCGTGCGCGTCACTCCTCGCTGGTTGTCTCCTTCATTTCTTGTGCTCCTTTCATTTACGCAAGCTTTCTCTCCATCCTCTAAGCCATTCCTTCCCTATAAAGCCTGAAAGCACTTAACACACAAATCACGACATCGAATGGTATAAAGGGGAATTAAAATACACAATTTAAAAGCTTTAGGAAGCAAGTTTTCAATTATAGAACAAAATTAGGAAGAAATTGTAAAATCATGCAATTATATGAATAAGTGTGCAAAGACTTGATAAAAACCACTCAATTGAGCGCAAGATAAACCATAAAATAGTGGTTTATCAATTTCTCCACACTTAAGCATTAGCATGTCCTCATGCTAAGCTCAAGGAGACAAAAGAATGAATAGGGGAAAGTAAGACTCATGAGATGCAACCTATGAATGCAACTATATGCTAAGATGATTCTGTCTACTAGGTCAAAAGTAAATAAGTTCTTTAAGACAAACGTAAATCAGATTCCACTAATTCAAATCATACAATGAAAGACAAGTAAACTTGTAAGAAGATAGCTCATGAAAGCAGGGAACATAGAATCAAGCATTGAACCATCACTGGTAGTGTATATGCACTCTAATCTCTCAAGTGTCTAGGGTTAATTCACTCTACTCTTCTCTAGTTATGCTTTCCAGATTTTGTTCTTCATCTAACCAATCAACAAAAATTTAGTATACCAATGCAAACATCATGAGGTCTTTTCAGGGTTGTAATGAGGCTACGGTAAGGGTGAGGATATATGTATGGCCAAGTGAGATAAAATATGAATCTTTGACTAACCTAAGATTTCACCTAACACACATACACACACACACACTCTATATACTTCTAAAATCATGCCTAGCTACCCATAATTCTCACTTTTGTATCACATACTCATGTACCAAATATTTCTTTAATTTTATCACATATGCATTGATCTTTTATTAAACTTAACATTGGGGTAATTTTGTCCCCTTATTTATTTATTTATTTATTTATTTGAATAGTTTTTTTTATTAAGAATATAAAAGTAAACATAACATATCAATGCACATGGATTTTTAATTTTTCTGGTTTCACATGAGTAGGTACCCAAATTCCCAATATTTTGTCAATAGAACACTGTACATTTTCATCAACCCAAGTTCTCACAATTTTCCACACTTAATTGATACACAATCTCTAACTTAAGCTAACCAAAGATTCAATTGGGATAATTAATTATTTTTCTGCTTAAGGCTAGTGATGTGGTAAAATATAGAACAAAAGGGGATTAAAAGGCTCAATGTGGCTAACAAAGGTGATTGAAAGGGTAGGCTGTTTGGGATAAGTGAGCTAATAACAAATGATGACCTCAATCATATGTATGCATGTAAATGCACTAAACAATGGACATATAGAGTGGAACAAAGCAAAGATTACAATCATAGAGGAGAAAACACACAAGAATAAAATGTTATGGTTAAATAATGTAACCATGTAATTAAGCTCAAATCTCACAGGTTGTGTGTTCTTAGCTATAATTCATGTTCCAATTCACAATCTTCAAACAAGTTTAACACAAAATTTTAATTTAAATTAGTGAAATACTATAAAAAGGGTCTTGAAAGGAAACTCATTACTTTAACAAGCAAAACATACATGCAAACAATTATTATCATGCAATCTATCCTTTCTAACAAAGAAAAAAGTCAAATATTGGTGTTAAGAGAGAGAAAGAGCTTACCTCCGGAAGTCAAGGACTGACCTCTCCACACTTAAGGTTTGGCACGGTCCTCCGTGCCATCAGTAAGGAGCAAGGGAGGGCTGGAAGCGTCGCCTCTAGTGTTTGGTTCGCCTTGGCTACCTGTGCTACTGGATGAAGGGGAGTCTGGGGTGTCCTTTGGTTCTGGAGGTAGGAGTGTACCAGCTATGAGTTCCTTCAAATAGTTGTATCTGCGCTTGTTACGGCGCTCCATTTGCTCCATGTGCCGGTCATGCCGGTCGAACCTCTCAAGGATCTGTAGGAACATCTGATGGATGGATAGTGCTTGTGGTGTGGATGATGGTGGAGTAGAAGAAGGAGGAGTATCCAAAGATGGGCCTGCAGGCCGGCTCACAGAGGGAACTGGCGGCCTGATGTACTTCCCATTCGGGACATACTGGTCTGCTCTAGGGATCATAATCTTCGTGTCACCTGCCCGAGAGGACACACCTGCTGCAGAGACTAAATCTAAAACCAAGGTGGGGAAAGGCAGGTTGCTTGCGATCTGTACATGTCCCATGGCTTGCCAGATGTGTCGGGGCAGGTTGAGGGGTTGCTCTGTCAGGATGCACAGATGAGAACATCCATGTCGGCTGTGAAGGTTGACTCATGAGTGCTCGGAAAGACATAGTGGGACATAATTTGTGCCCACACGCGAGCCTCCAGGGTGAGTGACTGGGCTGAGATGCTCTTGGGTTTTGAACGATGCTGCCCGTAGATCTAAGTGCTACCAAGTTGGGCTATGACTCCAAGTACGCTATCCCAGTCGAACTGATACATCTGGCGCTTACGAGATGCTTCTTGATATGCATCCCATCCCTCAGGACTAGGTGGAAGGTTCAATGCTTGCTGTATGGCACTCTCGGAGACAGGGACCTACTGCTGACGGACGAAGACAGTCTGTAGAGTAGACGAGTAGAAGTTTGAGTAGAATTTCACTATCCATGATAAGTTAGCCTCTTGCGGCTGTCTCATAAAAAATATCCACTATCTCCTCTCTATTCGGGGCTCCACAAAATCAACAAAGTGTGCTGGGACAATGAGTAGATGCTCATTGTTGTAGTTCCTCTCAGCTAGGATGGGGAACATCTGTTCGCAATAACGGTTAGCAAACCGTGTGGAGTCCCGGGCGGGAAAGGCTTTCTCGGATTCATCAACTTTAATAATCCTTTTCACCCGCTTTGTTGGCGGCTTGACACTGGTAGATGGAAGTGCCTTTGCCAGTATTCTCTTGGTTCTTCTCCTAGCCGGTGGCTTGTCAGTGGCCTTCTCTTTTCCTTTCTTGGTACCCATGCCTAAGGAAGAAGAAAAAAAAGGAGGAATGTGAAAGATAGATAACCAAAATCGGAAGGGATAAATTTCAAGTGATAATGAATGCCAAAGGAAAGATGTTATCTCAAATACATGGTAGCTACAACATGTAGGTAAGACATCAATTAAGAGCAATAAGGCAATTCATAATTAAATAGATGCAAGAGGTGAAAGCATGCAAGGAATAGGCATGAGAAGCATAACTCAAGCATCAAAAATTAAATGTGCCAATATAGAGAGTATTTTTAGGATGACAATTGTGAATGATAATCCCAAATATATGTAGAGTGCAAGGGTTGTGAAAAAGAGGCATTCAAGTAAAAGAGTAAAACAAAATAGAGTTCAAGATGCCATAAGGGCTTTTTCACAAACACTTGGTGAGCAAGTTAAAGTAGGAATGAAAATAATGTAATCCAAATGTATATGAGAACCAATTTAATATGTCAATTGTCAAATCACGCCATATAATAACCACTAGCTACAGGATAATAAGGTAATACCCAAATAAAACTCCAATACAAACATAAGAATGCATGAAAAAGAAAAGAAAAATAATCCATAAATAAGTAAGCTAAAAGAAAGATGGAGAAGAAAGAAACATAAATAAATGCAATAATAAAAGAGTAAAAGGGGAAGGAGAAAAGAAACCCGATGAAGAAGATGAAGAAGGAGATAAGAAAGTAATAGATATAAAGGAAGAATAAGGAAGAAGAAAGAAAGAAGAAAGAAGAAATAATTAGGATTGAAAAGAATTAGGATTGGGGCGGGAAGAATTGAAATCAGGCGCTGAAGTGGATTAATTGGGCGTCGCGTGTGACGCGTACGCGTGCATCACGCGTACGCGTCAGGGACGCGTACGCGTAATATGGGTTGTGCAATTGGCGCGAAGGCAGCCTCGCGCGCGCACAACTCTCTGTTTGATATGCACATGTGCCAAAATTGTATACGACCCTGACGCACACGCGCGGATGGCCTCGATGGAAAAACGATGCGTACGCATCAGCCCGTCAGGGACGCATACGCGTGATAGGGCTTGTGCTCCCAGCAGAGTTCCAACTTACACCATCATAACTCTCTAGCCATACACCCATTTATGCTGATTTGCAGGGTCACGCGTACGCGTGGGGGACGCGTACGCGTGGACTTGCTTGTGCGCCAGGCACACCACCAGCACTACTCCTGCCCAACTCTCTGTTAAATTTTATATTTCACGCACACACATATGACGCGTACGCGTTAGCGACGCTTGCGCGTCGTGTACTTTTTTTTTATGCAGAATGCAAGATGCAGCATGCAGATGAATATGTAGAAATTATGAATGACTACTGCAAAAAATAAAGTAAAATAGACTTAGAATGAGAAGAAACGATCATACCATGGTGGGTTGTCTCCCACCTAGCACATTGCTTTTACGTCCATAAGTTGGACAGTCTACAAGCTCAATCTGCTTCTGTTGGTGGGTCCTCCAAGAGGAAGACCTCTAGCTCTTTGTTTTCTTTCATCTTCTCACTATGATATAGCTTTAAGCGATGTCCATTGACTTTAATGAATTTGGAACTTGAGGGATGACTCAGATGGAAGACTCCGTATGGCTTTGCCTTCTCTACTCTGTAGGGGCCTTCCCATCCGGATCTCAGTTTTCCTGGCATGAGCCTCAGCCTGGAGTTGTAAAGGAGAACCAGCTATCCAGATCTGAACTCTCTTCTCTTGATGTGCTTGTCATGCACAGCCTTCACCTTTTCTTTGTATAATCTGGAGTTGTCATAAGCTTCGAGTCGAAGGGTCTCTAGTTCTGCCAGTTGCAGCTTCCTTTCAGCACCAGCTTTCTCAAATCCTATGTTGCATTCCCTTACAGCCCAGAAAGCCTTGTGTTCCACCTCCACTGGGAGGGTGACAAGCCTTTCCGTATACTAAGCGGAAGGGACTCATCCCAATGGGTGTTTTGTACGCTGTCCGATAAGCCCAGAGCGCATCAACAAGTCTGGTGCTCCAATCCTTCCTATGAGGCTTTACTATCTTCTTCAGAATGTGCTTTATTTCTCTGTTAGACACCTCTGCTTGCCCATTGGTCTGAGGATGGTAAGTTATTGCCACTTTGTGAACAATCCCATGCTTCTTCAGTAGACCTGCTAATCTCCTGTTATAGAAGTGAGTGCATTGATCACTCACGATTGCTCATGGTGATCCAAAGCGACAGATAATATGGTTTCTAACAAAGGAGACAACAGTGTTAGCATCATCAGTACGGGTAGGAATTGCTTCCACCCATTTAGAAACATAATCTACAGCTAACAATATGTATAGGAAACCACCAGAGTTTGGGAATGGACCCATAAAGTCAATGCCCCAAACATAAAAAATTTCACAGAAAAGCATAAGCTGTTGGGGCATCTCATCCTTCTTGGATATATTACCAAACCTTTGGCATGGGGAACAAGATTTACAGAAGGTAGTAGCATCTTTAAAAAGAGTGGGCCACCAAAATCCATAGTCTAAAATTTTTCTAGCTGTCCTTTGAGGACCGAAATGTCCACCACTCTCAGAAGAGTGGCAGGCTTCTAAAATTGACAGGAATTCTGATTGAGGCACACACCTCCTAATTATCTGGTCAGCACCATACCTCCATAAATATGGGTCATCCCATATATAATATTTGGACTCGGTTTTCAGCTTGTCCTTTTGATGCTTAGTAAAATTGGGAGGGAAGGTATGACTAACTAGATAATTAGCTACAGGCGCATACCAAGGAACTACTTTAGATATTGCGTGCAAGCTATCAAATGGAAAAGCATCATCGATAGGAGTGGAGTCATCCTTAATGTGCTCAAGGCGACTCAAGTGGTCTGCCACTAAATTCTGGAAACCACTCCTATCTTTAATTTCTAAATCAAATTCTTGCAGCAACAGTATCCAACGTATTAACCTTGGTTTGGACTCTTTTTAGCTAATAAATATTTTAGAGCTGCATGGTCTGAGTATACTACCACCTTAGTACTAAGTAAATAGGCTCGGAATTTATCCAGAGCAAAAACAATAGCCAAAAGCTCTTTTTCAGTGGTAGTATAATTAGACTGGGCAGCATCTAAGGTCTTAGAAGCATAAGCAATTACGAAAGGATCCTTACCTTCGCGCTGAGCCAGCGCCGCTCCCACTGCATGGTTGGAGGCATCACACATAATCTCAAAAGGCTGGCTCCAGTCTGATCCTCTAACAATTGGAGCTTGAGTCAAGGCGATCTTCAGCTTATCAAACGCATTCATGCAGTCCTCACTCAGCTCGAACTCAACAAAATTCTGCAGCAGTCTGGATAAAGGCAATGCTACCTTATTGAAGTCCTTGATAAATCTCCTGTAGAAACCTGCATGACCAAGGAATAGGGGTGGCAGCAATACCCGAACCCGCGGGTACCCACCCCGCCCCTACCCGGTCGGGGCGGGTTTAAACCCGACCCACAGCGGGGCGGGTCTGAAGCGTGGCGGGGTGGACGAGCGGGGCGGGGCAGGGTCGGGTTTAGGGTGAACCCGCCCCTACCCGCCCCGGAGTGCATAAGTATATATATGAAATTTAGAAATTAGGTTAAGCCGTCAGTCATTTCATCTCCATTCTCAACCCTAGGCATTAGGACTTCCTCGCCATTACTCACTTCCTCACCGTCACTCACTTCTGCGTCGCTCTTCACCCACTTCGTTGCTCTTCACTCCTTCAGGCTTCAGGCCTTCAGCTCTTCTCCAAGTCTCAAAGGCTGTCAAGGACCACATCCTCTGCTCAGCTTCGCCGGTAAGTCGCAGTCACAGATCGTCCGGTCATTCGCCGTCGCTCACCAAGACACCAACCCTCCTCATTTATCTCGGTCGCCTCGCCGCTGTCGCTCACGGAGCTCATGTCAGCGTCGCTCCCACTTCTCGCGTCACTATCCTCGCCGACTTGCCTCTCCAATCTGTGGTCTCTGGTCTGTGCTCACCTTGTCGTCCCTCCTTCCTTCGTCGTCGTCTCTTTGGTGACTGGTAAATGCTGTATATGAATTTCTTGTATCTATGAGATTTGAGGGAATCTGTAGGTTCAAAGTATTTAGCCTTTATAGAATAAATTTTTCATGTATGCTGTGTAAAGTGCTTTGAATAAATGATAGTGTAAACAACCTTGGATTACTATTGAGTACTTCAGTTGCATATTCTATGGTTTTAGTTTGCTGCTTCTTTTTTTGTGCGGGATAGTATAAATATGTTCTGTTCCTGCTGTATTATTCTCTTTGAAGCAGAATGGATCCAGAATAGATCCTTTTATATGTTGTTTTACATTTTATAAAGGCTATATTTTGCTGTCATTTGAGCCTTTTTTATGTGCCCAGTGATGAATACTTATTGTAACCAAAGAACTTCAGATATTTTTAATATAAATATTAGAAAAGCTTGATCTATTTAATTTGTGGTTGGTTAATCACTAACCATAGCTTTATAAAACTTCATGCCTTTAATTCCCACCTTGTACTACTATTTCAAAGTTTGTATACAAACAGATGCAGTTTATTCACTTTTGTGATCTTGAAAACTCTTCTTTAGTTTGTGTATCTCAATGGCTATTTGAATATTGTACTTGTAATTGAACCACTTTTTGTCATGATTCTTGGGACTGCAACACCTTTTAATTTATGAGGAGTTTCTGCTCTGAAATTTTAATTTATGTATTATTCTATTTAAATCCTACTCAATTTCAATTAATATAATTTTACTGAAGAGATTGGATAAACTTAAAACAAAATTGTCAGATTATGTTGCTTTTTTCATTCTTTAATATTCGTATTGCATATCACTCACTTAATTATAGTGCTAAGCTTCCAGTTTTGTTTCTCTGTCCCTCAAGATACATGTTATGGCTCTTTCCCTTCATTCTTTGCATGAAGAATCTTGTATGCTTAATTGAAATGAGCTGATCTTATGATAACATGGATGAATTTTTATGTTATTTATTAAAGAATGAAATTAATATAACAAACAAAATTGAGATTATGTTGCTTTTTTCATTTACTGGCTTTGCTAACTGATTAGACCACAATTAATATAACTAACATTCATGTCATGCATTTTGGTTGCTTTCAAAAGCATATGTTACCCTTTCACCTCAGCTATAGGTTACTATGTTTCAAAGAATTTTGTGCTCCTTATTGAAATAAAAGCATGTTCTGGTTGGAGTTCATTCAATTGTAGTAGGCAAACTTGTTTTAATAGACAAGCATGTTTATTAGAGAAAAAGAAGCACACGCTATATATGCTAACCTAATTTTGAAAATTGATGCATGCTGCATGGTCAAATTGCCTTTAGTTTGTTTGCATTTCATGTGGAAATTTTATAAAGCTATATCTTCTTCATTCAACTATTTTGCTTTAAGGAAAAAAAAACATTTTGCTTTGGTTCTGTTTGTGGTTGCCTGCTGCATAGTTCAATGACTATGTCATGTGGTTTATGTGGCTTATTATGATTTTTAGTGTACTTCAATTTGTGTTTACTTATCTTAGTGGCTTAAACTTCCAATCATTGTACTTCAATTAATCTTCATTTATTTTAGTTTTTTACATAGTACCAATGAATTTGCTAATTGTTATATCTTTTGATTTTCAGGTTTAAATCTTGATTTGCAAACTTTTAATGATGATGAAGATGTTGAAAGTGATCAAGAATAAGGGTTGAAAATTCCTTTATATCTAATATTGTAATTTCTTTATTATGGACTTATGGTGTTAAATTTGTAGTGATCAAACACTTCTTTTTTTTTTTTAATTTCAAATTATTTGAGCTAATGACATTGTATGAATTTTATGTTTTTATTTTAATTTATTTATAATTTTAAATTTTTGTCTTAATTTAGAGATGAATATGTAAAAAATTAAAATATTTAATTTTTATAGGGGCGGGTCGGGGTAGGGCGGGTACTCACAGGGGCGGGTTTGGGTACTGTAATTTACTACCCGCGGGTTGTGACGGGGCAGGTAGTACCTGAGTTACGAGACGGCGGGGCGGGGTCGGGTAGGATAAAAACCCGCCCCTACCCGCCCCACTGCCACCCCTACCAAGGAACGAACGGACTTCCCTCACGGAGGAGGGGTAAGGCAAACTAGAAATTACATCTACCTTTGCTGGATCTACAAAAATACCAGTATTAGAAACAACGTGTCCTAAAACAATACCTTGTTTTACCATAAAGTGACATTTTTCAAAATTTAATACAAGGTTTGAACTAACACACCTGTCTAATACTCTTGCTAAACTATCTAAGCAATGGTTAAATGAATCACCATAAATGCTAAAATCATCCATAAAAACTTCCATACAGCTCTCAATAAGATCAGAGAAAATGCTCATCATGCACTTTTGGAAAGTAGCTGGTGCATTACATAAGCCAAAAGGCATCCTTTTGTATGCATACGTTCCAAAGGGACATATAAAAGTAGTCTTCTCCTGATCTTCAGGAGCTATATGAATTTGAAAATAGCCTGTATATCCATCTAAAAAGCAGTAATGTGATTTACCTGACAGGCGATCAAGCATCTGATCAATAAATGGCAATGGGTAATGATCCTTGTGAGTAGCTTGGTTGAGGCACCTGTAATTAATGCAAACTCTTCATGAATTCTGCACTCTAGTTGCTATGAGCTCTCCATGCTCATTCTTCACTGTTGTGACTCCAGACTTCTTGGGCACCACTTAGACTGGGCTGACCCATTCACTATCTGAGATGGGATAGATAATATCAGCTTCAAGAAGCCTGGTCACTTCCTTCTTGACAACTTCTAAGATGGTGGGGTTCAGTCTCCTTTGAGGTTGACAGACAGGCCTTGCTCCCTCTTCTAAAAATATCCTGTGCTCACAAACTTGAGGGCTGATGCCTACTATATCCGCCAAGCTCCACCCAATTGCTTTCTTGTGTCTTCTCAGCACACTAAGCAGCCGTTCCTTCTGTTGGGAAGTGAGTTACCTTGCAATGATAACTGGGAGCTTCTGATTGTCCTCAAGGTAAGCATACTTAAGGTGGGGTGGAAGGGGCTTTAATTCCATTTTCTGCTCATGGCTAGGCACTTGATCATCTGGAGCTAGGGATAATGGCAAAGTGTCCTCATTGTGTTTAGAGGGTTTCCCCACACTTGTATCTTGCTCCATGTGCATCTCTTCTGCTTCTTCTTGGTGAACTGCAGCTACAGTTTCATCAATGATGTCGCACTGGAAGATGGAATGATCTTCCAGAGGGTGCTTCATAGCTTCATCTAAGTTGAAGCTCACTGCTCTGCCATCTATCTCAAAAGAGTAAGTTCCTGAGAAGGCATCTAATTTGAACTTTGAAGTCTTCAGGAATGGCCTTCCAAGCAGGATGGATGATGGTCTTCCTGAGTCATTAGGGGGTATCTCCAAAATATAGAAGTCAATAGGAAATGTGAGCCCCTTAATGCTCACCAGCACGTCCTCAGCAATTCCAACCACCGTGATTATACTTTTATCTGCCAAAACAAAACGAGCTGCCGACCTTTTTAAGGGAGGGAGCCTCAAAGCATCATATACAGACAATGGCATAATGCTAACACATTCACCTAAATCACACATGCAGTCAGAAAATGTTACACCCCCAATTGTACACGTAACCATACATGGCCCTGGATCACTACATTTTTCAGGTATATCACCCATTAAAGCAGATATCGAGCTACCTAAGGGGATGGTTTCTAAATCCTGTATTCTATTCTTATGCATGCATAAATCCTTCAAGAATTTCTCATATTTAGGTACCTGGCTAATGGCATCAAAAAGTGGAATGGTTAACTCAACCTTTTTGAAGATCTCCACCATCTTTGGGTCGAGCTCCATCTGCTTTCTGGACTTCCTAGCAAGGTGTGGGAAGGGGATAGGGATGGCATCTTCTGTAGCTTCAGCTTCCATTGGTGCACTATTCTCTGGTTGAGCTGCTTCTTCTTCAGCCATGTCTTGTACTTCATTCTCTTCTTCAACGTCCTATACCTCAACAATATCTTCAACTGGAGTGTTGTCCTTTGAGCTTGGCTCCTCATGACTCCTCTTTGGCAGTGTGGTCCCGCACCTCAAAGTGATGGCATTAATTCCACCTTTGGGGTTGGGTAAAGGTTGAGAAGGTAGTGTATTGGAGCTTGAAGGTTGATTGTTGGGAGTAGAAGGTGGTTCTAGTCGGGAGATGAGAGCTTGCAAAGTAGAGGTAAGACAATTGAGGCTAGAGTGAAGGTCTTTCTGTCCTTGTGCAATAGAGTGGAGCATCTCATCATTTGTAGAAGAAGGTGGATAAGTAATTTGAGGGGCTTGCTGTTGGTTGTTCTGAGGCGCCTGGGACTGCCTTAGGTGTGGTGCTCGGTAAGGCTGGTTCTGGTTCTGCTGTTGGTAAGGAGGATTCTGCTATCTGTTGTTGTTGTTGTTCCACCTCTGATTCCCACTGTTGTCTCTGTCTCCTCTATTGTAGTTGTCCCTCCATCCTTGGTTGGAATTATCTCTCCAACCTTGGTTGGAGTTATCTTGCCAACCTTGATTGTAACTTCCACCTTGGTTATAATTGCCACCTTGTTGATAATATCTTTGATTTGGGCGGTCATAGAAGTTATGAGTAGCTGCCAAGGTGTTGTCTTCTTGTTGTTGGAGTTGCGGACACTCATCAGTGTAATGAGTATAACAGGCACAAATCCTGCACACTCTCTAGGGAACCAGCTGTTGATTCTGTTGTAGTGGGGGAGGCTGAGGTTGCTGTTGATTCAACTGTAGCTGCTTCAGTATGTTGGTTATCTCCCCCAGAGTCTGAGTGAGAGCAGAAGTCTCACTGCTAGAGGAAACCTCCGTAACAGCCTTGGGATGGTTGTTCCTGTGCCTGAAATTCTGGGTAGACTCAGCTAGATCGGTAATCAGTTGCCACGCCTCTGTTGCCGTCTTGTACTTCTTCAGAGAACCATTACTTGCAGCATCTAATGTAGTCTTATCCTGAGGCTTCATGCCTTGTGTGAAGTAACTGATTAACACCATCTGGTCAATCTTGTGGTGGGGGCACGAGTCTAGGAGATTCCTGAAGTGCTCCCAATATTCGTAAAGGGTCTCTGACTCGCCTTGGATAATGCAGGAAATCTCCTTCCTCAGTCTATCTGTAACTTCAGCTGGAAAGTATTTGTCCAGGAACTCCCTTCTGAGCAGATCCCAGTTAGTGACGACCACTTCAGGTTGAGTGTAGAACCACTCCCTTGCCTTTCCCTCAAGAGAAAATGGGAAGGCAGACAGCAAAATAGTATTCTCATCTGCACCATGACGCCTAAAAGTTGAACAGGATGTTTGAAAGTTTCTAAGGTGCTTGATAGGCTCTTGAGCAGATAAGCCATGAAATTTAGGTATTAGGTTGATTAGCGCAGTCTTCAGTTCAAAATCTGGAGCTAGATTTGGGTGACGCGCTAGATACGGTTGCAGTGTAAAGTCTGGAGCTCCCTTTTCCTGGAGAGTAATCCTTCTGGGCTCCGCCATATTACCTGCACGTAAATCAACAGTATCAGTAGAAGAGGAGCATGTTTCTTCTTCATCTGGCGCTTCAGATTCGCCTTCCGATAAGACTGTTCAATTGGTAGTAACCACTTCACCACCCTCAGAGGCTAACCTACGTCGAGCTTGCCTAATATGTGAAATAGTTCTTTCAAATTCAGGATCAAACGCAGCTAAGCTCGGGTCAGGCAGTGAGCGCGTCATTCAATGAAAGAAACATACAGTTCATGGTAATAAAATAAAATAAAATATGAAAAAATTAAAAGTATGTACACCAACTAATAATTTAGCACGCTATTGCAACTCCCCGGCAACGGCGCCAAAAATTGATGCGAGCGGAAATTAGCCAATTAAGAAATTATAGTAAGAACAACGTTGTAAGTACATTTCTTAACTGACGAAAATCCACTTATTAATTTAGAAGGGTTGTCACAAAATTAGAATGAAAATACTGGGAGTAGAAATCCCAGGTCGTCTCCCAACGAGTTGACAAAAGGGTGCTATTTTATTAATCAGGAGTTTTTCGAGAAATTTTGAGAGTTGGAGAACAGAAAAATAAAGGATTGTGAATTAAAGCGATGTAAATTAAAAGAGATTTATATAATCAAATAAAAAGTCTTGACCGGGGGAATGATTAATTGGAAGTTCTATCCTTGTTGGAATTCTCTCGAGTGTAGTATCAAGAGGTTGTTGTTTTCACTTAGTTAACCCTTACTAAATAAAGGAAAGTCAAGTGATTGAGCTAACTCTTATTCACAAGTCCTAATCCTCTCCCTTGGGAAGGATTAGCGTTAGTACCTAGAGAGTTAGCCAACAACTTCTAATTTAACTAATCACTTGAGCATTCCAACTCAAGGGTCTCCTTTTAATCAACCCCCAAGTCAAGTTGGGAGTCTACTCCATTGACATGAATATAACGTTCACAGAAATATAATAAGAAGACATGATAAATTAAATAAAATAGAAATTGAAAATTAATTAAAAGTAAAAGTAGTTCTTTGCATTAATAAATCTCAAAATGCAACATACGTATCTGAACAGGGTTAACAAGTAATCAAAAGAGTAAAGGAATAAGAAAGCAAACTAGAATAATAGCGACTTCAACGGAGGTAGTGATTCTTCTCAATATCCTAAGCAAAAGCATAAAACTCTAAAACTATGAATGTGAAGAAACCTAGAGGAAGTGTGTATTTTCTCTCTAAGATTCTAATCTAAAATCTAAAAACTATGCGAATGAGAATGTGTGTTGAGTCTCTGCTTGTCCCCTGGCTCTAGTCTGTGTTTCTGGACCGAAAACTGGGTCCAAACTTGGCTCAAAATCGCCCCCAGCGTTTTCTGCAGGTAGCGCATGTCACGCGTACGGGTCAGTCACGCGTGCGCGTCGTTTGGCGATTTTCCTTGTCACGCGTACGCGTCAGGCACGCGCACGCATCACCGTGCGAACTCCAATTCACGCGCACGCGTGAGCCATGCGTGTGCGTTGCTCTTCGCTGGTTGTCTCCTTTATTTCTTGTGCTCCTTCCATTTACGCAAGCTTCCTCTCCATCCTCTAAGCCATTCCTGTCCTATAAAGCCTGAAAGCACTTAACACACAAATCACGACATCGAATGGTATAAAGGAGAATTAAAATACACAATTTAAAAGCTTTAGGAATCAAGTTTTCAATTATAGAACAAAATTAGGAAGAAATTGTAAAATCATGCAATTATATGAATAAGTGTGCAAAGACTTGATAAAAACCACTCAATTGAGTGCAAGATAAACCATAAAATTGAAGCATCGGACACAAATAATAGCAAGTTGATAGACAACATAGAGGCAAGACTTTCTGTGCTAAAAGAATGATCAGAGATAGCTAACAGGAATGAGATCCTAAAACTAAAAGATGATCTTACTAAGGCCTACCAAAATGTTGAAATATTGAAGAAAAAATCAAGAATCAAATGGTTGTGGTATGGTGACCAAAACATTAGATTTTTTCATTCCAAGAACCAAGTCCGTAATAAAAGGAATAAGATATGGCAATTGAAAGATGAAACGGGGTTGTGGTGCACTAATCATGACACTATTATAGCTAGGGAACAGAGATACTTTGAGACTCTCTTTGCTTCGGGTGATGTTGAGGATCCCGCGGTGCTTTTCGAAGATTTAAGGAGAAAGATTAGTGCTTAGGCTAATCGAAATTTGGCAAAATTAGTGTCAGAGGAGGAAATTAAGAGAGCTATTTTTTCTATTAATTATGAGGCAGCCCCAGGAGATGACAGATTTATAGCAAGATTTTATAAATTCTATTGGCCTATCATTAGAGGCGACATTTGTAGAATGGTTAAAAGCGTTTTTGGAGGTAAAAAAATTCTAAAAAGTTTTTATCATGCCATGCTCATATCTGTTTAATTCCTAAGATCCCTAATGCTACATCTATGAATCATATAAGACCCATTAGTCTTAGCACAGTATTTTACAAAATAATTTCAAAGATCTTAGTACACTGAATGCAATGCCTAATGAATAGAATTATCAGAGTGCATTCATAATGGGGAGACTCATTAATGACAATATTAATGGGGCTTATGAGTATATGTATTTTCTTAAGGAAAAGAGTTATGAAGATTTTGATTTGGTTCTAAAACTTGGTATGAGAAAGACATATCATATAGTGGAATGGAGTTTTATTTGGTTTGTTAAGCAGAAATTGGGTTTCTCTGAGAAATGGATTGGGTTGATAAAAAAATATTTACATACTATTTTTTATTCTATTATTGTGGAAAGATCACCAATTGGTTACTATAAACTAACAAGAGGGTTTCGACAAGGAGATCTCCGCTCCCCTATCTCCTTTTACTATGTGCAGAAGGTCTCTCCTTTCTGCTCCACAAAAGAGAATAACCTATTTCAGGGGCTTCAATTGAGCAATAGATTTTCAACCATCAACCATCTATTATTTGCAGATGATTTTCTACTATTTTGCAAGGCAAATTAGCATAGTTGTGACAATCTAATGCAAACTAAGGGTGTCAATGGGTAGGGTAGGATAGGGTTTGAGTCCAATCCTAACCACGCATATTGAGTTTTTTTTTACTAAAACTCAGCCTTATTCTACCCATGGGTTGAGAACATACCAACCCTAATCCTACCAATTCTCAACTCTCGGGTTAGTAAAAAAATACAATAATATTATATAACCTAATGAGCATGTAAATTAAAAATTCAACACAAATAACACAATCATCCCACAAACAACATAAATATCAAATGTTTAATTCTACATAGTAAGGCGAGCATAGTGCTGAATAGAGCACGCGAGCACAGCAACCACAATGCTGAACGTGAGCACAGGCACAGAGCACCAGCGAGAGGAGTAGTCGGAGCAGGGAGCATGAATTTTCTTCCAAAAAATGCAGAGAGATTGAGAGGAGGTATTAGGGTTGGCTACTGGGTAAGGGTGATCTGAGTGAAGAGATTAGGACTTGTGTTATAATTGGGTATTTATGTATTACTAAATATAATTGACTTTTTTATAAACAAAAGCATTAAAATATTAAATGATAACCTTGGCTCAATTATTAAAAGTCTTTTATACCAAGGTAGAAGTCCTTGGTTCAACACTTACTTGCAACATATTTTTATATAACATTACATATACATATATAGGGTGTGGGTTGGTCGGATAGGGTTGAGACACAACCCGCACCCTACCTGATTCGCACTCAAACCTGCTCCACAATCAATCCTATCCACAGTAGGTAGGGTTGGCAACCCTATCCGACCGAGTTGGGTCGGATTGGATACCCGTGGATAGTGTACATATTGTCACCCCTAATGCAAATTCTACAAAATTACAATAACCTTAGTGGTGAGTGACGAGAAGACTTCTGCTAGTAAAGAATTTTATAAAAATAATCACGTTGTAAGTATAGTTTCTAAACCAACAGAGAATCCTTTCGAACAAAAGTTTGGTTGTCACAAGTAACAAACCCCTAATAAAATTGATAACCAAGTATTTAAACCTCAGGTCGGCTCTCAAGGAATTGCAGGGAAGTATAATTTATTATTGGTTATGGAAAAAGTATTTTTTTTTGGGTTTTTTAAGATAAAAAGCAACAATAGTAAATGGCAATGAAAACAAACTAACTATAAAAACTCTTGGCAAGGTATGAGAACTGGAAATCCCATCCTAGTTATCCTTATCAGGTGTGATGAATGATAAACCCCAATTTTGTGGTTTATCTTGTGCTTATTTTAGGGGATTTTATCACCTTTTCCCCACATTTATTCAATGAAATAGCATTGTTTTGCAATTCTCCATTGATTTGTGCTTAAATGTGAAAACATGCTTTTTAGGCCCTTAAATTGGTGATTTTAACTCACCTTAATTTCATTCGATGCCTTGATGTGTTTGTTGAGTGATTTCAGATTCATAAAACAAGTATCGGATGGAAGAAGTGAGGAGAAAAGCATGCAAAGCGGGAGAACTCATGAAGAAATGAAGGAACCGCAAAGCTGTCAAGCCTGACCTCTTCGCACTCAATCGACCATAACTTGAGCTACAGAGGTCCAAATGAGGCGGTTTCAGTTGCGTTGGAAAGCTAACATCTGGAGCTTCAAAATGATATAAAATTTGTCATAGTTGCCTGACGTCTATGGATGCACACGCGCACTGTACGCATGCGCGCCGATGGAGCAGCGTGATTCACTAAAGTGAAATCGTGGCCAGTGATTTGTAGAACATTTTGGGCCCAATACAACTCATTTCTAATGCTATTTCATACAGAATTCAAGCTTGGAAAAGGGGAGAGCAATTGTTTGAAGTTTTTGCATCATGTAGCTTAGTTTCTAGAGAGAGAAGCTCCCTCTTCTCTCTAGAATTAGGGTTCCTAGGATTAATTGCATCATAGATCCATGTTTAATTCCTTGCTTTCATCTTGTTTCTTCTACATTTTCATGCTCTAGTGATATAATCTTCTTGTTCCCTCTTGTTAATTTTCCTTTTCATGCCTCTTTGTTTAGGATTGATGAACACTTGTTGGATTTGGATTTTCTATTAATGTAATTGATGTTTGATGTCTTTTATTGTGAATTTGAGTTGTTGATCTTGTCTCCTTGCAATTTGTAGTTGGTAGATCTTACTATTTCTTGTCATTTATTATGCTTTCCTTTTATGCCTTCCAAGTTTTTGACAAAATGCTTGGTTGGATGTTAGAGTAGATCTTGAGCATTCTTGGCTTGGAAATAGTAATTAGGCAATCTTGAGTCATGAAAATTCCAACCCATGTTGGTGATCTAGAGTTGTTAGCTAATATTGTTTCCATTGACTCTAATCTCTTGCTAATTCACTTAGTGGGTTGATTAGGACATTTGGATTGAGATTAGCTAGTCTTGTTAGACTTTCTTTGAGTGTGAAGATAATATGATACCTTCTTCCATCTTTGAGGATGACGTAATAAGATAGATTCTTGTTTATTATTGTGATATGATTGATTAGTCTTGTTTGACATTCTCCCTATGTGAAGATGACATGATACCTTCTTCCATTTGTTTGAGTTGACTAAATAAGATGAATTAATCATTGTATGACTAGGATAGAAAGCCTATATTCTCAATCCTTGCCATGAATGTCTCTCTCTTTATTACTTGCTTTCTCTTATTTACTTGTCTTCTTTAAATACTTGCTTGATTTACTTTTCTTGTCATTTATTTCTTTTCCTTTTACCAAACCAAACCCCTTGCACCTTCATAGCCAATAATTGACTACTTCATTGCAATTCCTTGTGAGACGACCCGGAGTCTAAATACTCCGGTTAATTTTCATTGGGGTTTGTACATGTGACAAAACCATATTTTAATTTGATGTGAGAGTTGTTTGTTGGTTTGGAGCTATGCTTACAACGAAGTAATCCTTTTCTTTAAGAAGAAAATCTAGACCACCGACCACAATTTTTGTATCAAATTAATGGCGCCGTTGCCGGAGAGCTGCAATGGTACTATGTTATTAACTATTGTATATATTGTGAATAGCTTGATTTTTGGTTTGTTTGTTGTTTTTTGCTAGTTGTCGGACTTAGTTTTCTTTATTTCTTGTTAGCCTTTTGTTTTTATTTTCTCTTATCACCATGAATTCTCATCACTTTGGCTATGAGTTTGGTTCAAACTATGTTGTAAGAGATAGAATTTACAATGATAACATGCATCAAGGAATTGGAGATCAAATTTTGGCAAGAGTGATTGGGGACATGACTACTATCCTCACGGAGATGCGCGACAACCAAAGGGCATTTATTGCCACCTGAGCCGTCCAAGCGCCACCCCAACATGACTACTCTTCGGATTCTTATGGGTATAATCCTAATCCTTATGCATACCAATCTAATGTGTGTGATGACCCTTATTGTGATTGTCAACCACAACCATCATATGCATATGAACCCCCTCCTCAATATAGCCCTCCACCATACTCACAAGCCTTATACCACCATCCACCCCCATATGACCCTAACCCATACCCACCGTACCAACCACCATATCAACCATACCTAGAGCCACCACCATTCCAACACCAATACTCCCAAGAACCACAAAGTCCACACACACCTCCTCAAGAATTTCACCAATATGAACCACCTTCCAATTACAACAACCTTCCCTTAAACAATGAACCCTCTCTTCCACCATCACCTCCCGATGAAGCCCACATGCTAGAATTAAGAGATCTTGAATCTCATATCTTAAGGCGACACGAGGAGGATGAAAATAAGTTTAAGGAGTTAAGAGCGAAAATGGCTATCATGGTAGAAGCTATTGGCAACATAGTCTCATCCCGCCTAAGCTTATGCGATCAAGGCACTCCCATTGTTGAATGTGGAGAAGCAACCAAGGAGCTTAGTGAGGGAGTGAACTTGAAGCTTCAAGGTGAAAAAGAGGAGTTAAAGCAAGAAATGCAACAAGAGGAGGAGGTAGAGATTATTGAACAAGAGGAAGTAGTGGTTGGAGCCTTAGGATATGTTGAGTATATGGAGGAATCACAAATTGAAGAGCCTTCTTCCATGGAGTTCAAAGTTGATATTGAGGAGGAGAGTGCACAACCTCCAAGACATAATGTGATTGAAGAATTGGAAGAAGTGTCCCAAGTAATAGGCCCTCCTATTTATGATGATTCCATACCAACATATGATCCTTTTGAGCTTGAAGAATCCTTCTCCACTATGCTCAGAATTGATGATGAGGTAGATTTCACTAAACCTCCTATGTATGATTTGAGTGATGGGGAAGAGCTAGAGGACATTGGTGAAGAAGAACTTGAACTTGAGGAAGCTTGGCAAGAGGTAAAGCTTGAAGAACATTGCCAAGTGGTGGCCTCTAGGAGAGGATGGACGGGAGTAGAGCGTGTTTTGTCAAGACCATTGGGAACTCCTCCACCTAGGTTGTCATCTAATCCTTCATTTGAGTGGGTAAAACTTCTAACTCTTAGCTTTATTATCCCACTTGAATATGGTTTGCTTGAGACGGATGGCTAACTTAGGGTGCTTTGTAGAATTAAGCATAAGAGGAGGATGTTTAGTGGTTGGCGTTGTAAGTCTAGGCTCATTATGGTTGGAAGCTCAAAATTGAGGAGCATAGATTGGTGTAGTGCTCAATTGAATGGGTCTAGGAGGATAGTGTGGTGCTTCCATGAGAATTCATCTCTCTTGCCACCCGGAGGAAATCACCATGATCAACTCAAGGACGGGTGTGAAAACAAAGTGTGGGATCTCGGATCGCACAAGGAAGATCAACTTTGGGAGCCTATGGTTTGTGAAGAACTCCATCAAAGCTTGGCATTATTAACTTTGAATGATGAAGCACAATGGAAGTCCAAGCATTGGTGGATGTTCAAGGATGGATTCAAGCACAAGCCACCTTGATGAAGAGCTCCCCATAAGTCCAACTTAAGGACAATAAACAAAAGTGTTAGGTGGGAGACACCCCACCATAGTAACATCTTTCCCTTTTCTTCTTTGTAAATATTGGTAATTTAGGTTTAATTTCATGTTTTGATTGCTTAGCTGAGTTTATTTGGGAGTCTAGTAGGTTAAATAAGGTTTTATGATGTTTTGGTAGCTGTTTGGAGGTTTGGAATTCTTGGTTTGGTGCAAAAGCATAGAAAAATTTTGAAAAACATAGCACCATCCACGCGCACGCGTCATGTACGCGTACGCGTGGATTGAATTTTTCCACCCCTCCATACATTCACCCGAGAGTTGTGCCTGAAGTTTTCCAACTTTGTGCCCAAGGCACGCGCACGCATACTGGTGCAGTATTTCTAACCACAAACTATCCGGCAAGTGCACCGGGTCGTACCAAGTAATACCTTACGTGAGTAAGGGTCGATCCCACGAGGATTGATGGATTAAGCAACAATAGTGTTTGATAGGATTAGTTAGACAAACAGAAAATAGTGTTTGGAAGTTCAAAAGCATTAAACAGTAAATTAAGAATTTCAGAAAGCAAGCAGCAAATGAGTTGTAAAATATATATGGGAAAACAGTTAAGGCTTCAGAGTTATCTATTTTCTGGATTGACTTTTCTTATTAACTATTTTAATCATGCAAGATTTAATTCATGGCAAACTATTTGTGACTAGACCCTAATTCCTTAGACCTTCCTAGTCTCCTCTAAAATTCATCAACTGCCAATTCCTTGGTCGATTAATTCCAATTAGAGGGTGATGAGCAAATTCTAGTTTATATGCCACAAGAATCCTAATTGTCCAAAAATAAAGGGATTATATGTCACGTATCCCGTTAAATAGAAACAATTAGAAATTTAGGATAATATGTTTTCAAGCTATTGTTCAAGTAAAGAGCTTTTCCAAGTTATACAAGAACTCAATTAGAACATGGGTCATACTTCCGTTCCACCCAAATTCATAAAATAAGGAACGAAAACAATTATTGAAATATAAATCAAAACATGAATTAAAATAGAAAAATAATATTACCAATCCATACAATAGACAAAGCTCCTAACCTTAACAGTGGAGGATTAGTTGCTCATGGGAGAATATTATGGAATACGGAATGTAAATTTGGAATAGGATGGGATCCTCCCCAGGACCTCTCTCAAAAGAGAGGTTTCTTCTCCCTTTTATAACTAATCCTAATAAATTTAAAATCTAATTTTTAAAATTAAAAATAATATCTTTTCCTAGAATTCAAATTTGAATTTAAATAAAAAATTAACTAAATAATCAAGTCTTCAATTGATGGGTGGGGACCACTTGTTTTGTCCATTCTGCAGCTTCTAATATGTGTTTTTTGGGCTGGAAACTGGGTCAAAACAGCCCAAAAATCGCAGCCATCATTTTTCTGCGTTTATTGCACGTGGCGCATATCATGCGTACGCGTCAGTCACGCGTACGCGTCGATGGTCTTTTCTGCGAGTCACGCAGACGCGTCGGTTACACGCACGCGTCGCTGAGCAAATATTCAAATCATGCGTACGCGTCAGTCACGTGCACGCGTCGCCATGGAAAGCTCCAAATCACGCGTACGCATCAGTCACGCATACGCGTCGCTCCTCGCTGCCATCTCCTTTGATTTTTGTGCTGCAGAAACTACATCAAATTCCGCCAAATGCTACCTAAAATAAACAAAATTGCAAAAGACTAAAAGTAGCATCCATATTGGCTAAAAGATAATTAATTCTTTATTAAACTCAACAAATTAGATGCAAATTCACTAGGAAAAGATAGGAAAGATGCTCACGCATCACAACACCAAACTTGAACTTTTGCTTGTCCTCAAGCAACCAAAACTAATATAAGCTTAGGATGTGAATTTGCATGAGAATGAGAGTTCGATTAAGCTCATGTCTCTTCTTATAGTGGGGTTTACAACTGCAATCCTGAATAGTTTTGACATCTCACTTTATCCTTTGAAGTTCAGAATGATTGGCATCCATAGGAACTCAGAATTCATATAGTGTTATTGATTCTCCTAGTTCAGTATGTTGATTCTTGAACACAGCTACTTTATGAGTCTTGGCCATGACCCTAAACATTTTGTTTTCCAGTATTACCACCAGATACATAAATGCCACAGACACATAACTGGGTGAACCTTTTCAGATTGTGACTCAGCTTTACTAGAGTCCCCAGTTAGAGGTGCCCAGAGCTCTTAAGCACACTCTTTTTGCTTTGGACCACGACTTTAAACGCTCAGTCTCAAGCTTTTCACTTGACACCTTCACACCACAAGCACATGGTTAGGGACAGCTTGATTTAGCCGCTTAGGCCAGGATTTTATTCCTTTGGGCCCTCCTATCCATTAATGCTCAAAGTCTTGGATCCTTCTTTTTTACCCTTTGCCTTTTAGTTTAAAGGGTTATTGGCTTTTTCTACTTGCTTTTTTTTCTTTTTTTTTTCTTTTTTTTTCTTTATTTTTTTTGCAAGCTTCGTGTTTTTCACTACTTTTTCTTGCTTTAAGAATCAATTTTATGATTTTTTAGATTATCAATAACATTTCTCTTTTTTTATCATTCTTTCAAGAGCCAACAATTTTAACATTCATAAACTTCACTATAAAAAATATGCACTGTTCAAGTCATGCATTCAGAATCACAGAAAGTACCACCACATCTAAGTAAATAAGACTATTCTTCAATATAAACTCACTTTCTCATGCAATACATCACTTCTGTATTTATTTATTTATTTATTTTTTGAATTTCAAGCTCAGTGAGTAATACATGAGACATCTTTTCGGAATTAAAGCAATCAAGAGAAAACTAAACTAGACCTAGGATTCTAACTAATAAAGGATCATGCAACAAACAAAGCAAAATAGCAGAAAACCGGAACATAACATAGTAAATGCGGGAAGGAAAAAAATGAAAGGAACTCAACCACCTTAGTTATCCGAGCGGTCGTTTTATTCTTCAGGTTGTGCTCCTTTGTGAAGATGATTCGCTTCCCTTTGGTGCCATATGAATAAACAGAAAACCCATAAGCGAAGCGTCAACACCAAACTTAAAGGTTTGCTTGTCCTCAAGCAAAGAAGAACTGAAAATAGAAAGAGACAAATATTATTATGAAAGAAAAAAGAAAGGATAAAATAACAAAAGAGAATTAGGATTGGGAGAGGGAGAAAGAAAATTAAAACTGGGCGGCGAAGGCGACGCGTACGTGTACGGCACGCGTACGCGTTGGTCGCGGAATTTCCTTAATGACGCGTCCGCGAGCCCTGGGTTTTGCGCAATTCGCGCGAAGCCAGCCGCGCGCACGCATAATTCTCTATTCGCGTGGCTGGGGAACTAAGATTCCCATGTGATGCGTGCGCATTATGCACGCGCACGCGTGGCTGGTTGTTTCTGCAAAGGATGCGAACGCATTGAGGACGCGTCCGCGTGACCAAGTTTTGTGCAAATGGCATACTTCCAGCCCCAAGCCAGCACAACTTTCTGCCAAAACACCTTTTACGCTGATTGCGAGGTCACGCGTACGCGTCGATGACGCGGACACGTGGAGTGCCAAAATCATGAATGACGCGCACGCGTGGGGTACGCATACGCGTGGGTTTGTTTGTGCTAGAGGCATCATTTTTGCATCATTCCCGCACAACCCTATGTTCAAATTTATTTTTCACGCACACCCATCTGACGTGTACGCGTCGTGTGCTCTTTTTTTTTTCGCCTGAGGTGTTCGGTTCATGTGATAAGATAGCTGCATGATCTGAAAAACAGTAAAAACTTAGTAAAAATTAAATATGTAAGAAAAATACTACTAATAAATATAAAACAAAATAAAGCTAAGAATGAAAAGGAATGATCATACCACGGTGGGTTGTCTCCCACCTAGCACTTTTAGTTAAAGTCCTTAAGTTGGATATGTGGTGAGCTCCTTGTCATGGTGGCTTGTGCTTGTACTGATCCAGAAATCTCCACCAATGTTTGTAATTCCAATGGCCACCGAGATTCCAAACTAGGTGCATGACGCCTTCGAGCAAGTTGAAGCAAGTGACAAGGCCCCATGAGTGTTGATTGTGGAAATGAATTCCAGGATCCCAAGCCTTGCTTTTATACCCCTCTCCTTGTGGATCACCATTGTTCCCACCGGTGGCAAGCGATCTGAATTCTCATAGAGACATCTAAACAACCTTCTAGGCCCATTCAATTGAACTCTACACCAATCCTTGCACTTCGATTTAGAGCATGCAACCATATTGAACCTTCCTTGATAACTCTTACCACTAACCATCTTCCTCTTACTCTTAATGCCACAAAGAGCTCTAAGTTGACTATCCATCTCCAGTAGCCCATATTCAAGTGGGAACGTAAAGGTTAAGGATAGGAATTTTACCCACTTGCATGTTGTATTAGATGGTGATGGCTTTGGGAGAGGTCTTGCAAGCTCTACTCCTTTGTGCTCTTCTTTGATAAACCCCAATTTTGTGATTTATCTTGTGCTTATTTTAGGGGATTTTATCACCTTTTCCCACATTTATTCAATGAAATAGCATGGTTTTGCAATTCTCCCTTGATTTGTGCTTAAATGTGAAAACATGCTTTTAGGCCCTTAAATTGGTGATTTTAACTCACCTTAATTTCATTCGATGCCTTGATGTGTTTATTGAGTGATTTCAGGTTCATAAGGCAAGTATCAGATGGAATAAGTGAGGAGAAAAGCATGCAAAGCGGGAGAACTCATGAAGAAATGAAGGAACCGCAAAGCTATCAAGCCTGACCTCTTTACACTCAATCGACCATAACTTGAGCTACAGAGGTCCAAATGAGGCGATTCCAGTTGCGTTGGAAAGCTAACCTCTGGGGCTTCAAAATAATATAAAATTCGCCATATTTTCCTGTCGTCTATGGATGCGCACGCTCACTGTACGCGTACGCGCCGATGGAGCAACGTGATTCACTAAAGTGAAATCATGGCCAGTGATTTGTAGAGCATTTTGGACCAATCCAACTCATTTATAATGATATTTCATGCAGAATTCAATCTTGGGCAAGGGGGGAGCAATTGTTTAAAGTTTTTGCATCATGTAGCTTAGTTTGTAGAGAGAGAAGCTCCCTCTTCTCTCTAGAATTAGGATTCCTAGGATTAATTGCATCATAGATCCATGTTTAATTCCTTGCTTTCATCTTGTTTCTTCTACATTTTCATGCTCTAGTGATGTAATCTTCTTGTTCCCTCTTGTTAATTTTCCTTTTCATGCCTCTTTGTTTAGGATTGATGAACACTTGTTGGATTTGGATTTTCTATTAATGTAATTGATGTTTGATGTCTTTTATTGTGAATTTGAGTTGTTGATCTTGTCTCCTTGCAATTTGTAGTTGGTAGATCTTATTATTTCTTGTCATTTATTATGCTTTCCTTTTATGCCTTCCAAGTGTTTGACAAAATACTTGGTTGGATGTTAGAGTAGATCTTGAGCATTCTTGGCTTGGAAAGAGTAATTAGGCAATCTTGAGTCATGAAAACCCAACCCATGTTGGTGATCTAGAGTTGTTAGCTAATATTGTTTCCGTTGACTCTAATCTCTTACTAATTCACTTAGTGGATTGATTAGGACCTTTGGATTGAGATTAGCTAGTCTTGTTAGACTTTCTTCGAGTGTGAAGATAATATGATACCTTCTTCCATATTCGAGGATGACGTAATGAGATAGATTCTTGTTTATTATGATATGATTGATTAGTCTTGTTTGACATTCTCCCTATGTGAAGATGACATGATACCTTCTTCCATTTGTTGGAGTTGACTAAATAAGATGAATTAATCTTTGTATGACTAGGATAGAAAGCATATATTCTCAATCCTTGTCATGAATGTCTCTCTCTTTATTACTTGCTTTCTCTTATTTACTTGTCTTCTTTAAATACTTGCTTGATTTACTTTTCTTGTCATTTATTTCTTTCCCTTTTACCAAACCAAACCCCTTGCACCTTCATAGCCAATAATTGACCACTTCATTGCAATTCCTTATGACACGACCTGGAGTCTAAATACTCCGGTTAATTTTCATTGGGGTTTGTACATGTGACAAAACCATATTTTAATTTGATGTGAGAGTTGTTTGTTGGTTTGGAGCTATGCTTACAATGAAGTAATCCTTTTCTTTAAGAAGAAAATCTAGACCACCGACAACAATTTTTGTATCAATGAGAATTATTATTGCTCCCACTTAGTTAACCCTTACTAAATAAAGAAAAGTCAAGTGGACTAATAAATTGATTCCTCAATTCCTAGTCAACTCCTATGGAAAGACTAGCTTTAGAGGGATCCAAATCAATCAGCAATTTCTAATTTTCAATCAACAGCTGAGTTTGACAACTCAAGTGTCACCAATTTCTCAACCATAGCCAAAAGGAGAAAATCTACTCGAATAAAAATTCCTTGAAAATAATAAAAGGGAATATGGTAATTAAAATTCAATTGGAAAAAATTAAACAGATAATAGATTTAAATGGAAAAGTACTCTTTGCATTAATAATTTAAATGAACATTGAACCTAGAATTGAGAAGAAGAAGAAATCCTAATCCTAAAACCTAAGAGAGAGGAGAGAGCCTCTCTCTCTCTAAAACTACATCTAAAACCTAAAATTGTGAATAATGAATGTTGTTTCTATGAATGGATCGATTCCCCCACTTTATAGCCTCTAATCTGTATTTTCTGAGCCAAAAACTGGGTCAAAAACAGCCCCAAAATTGCCCCCAGCAATTTCTGATACGTCCAGCACGCGGCAAAGTCATGCGTGAGCGTCGTCCACGTGTGAGCATGGATTGGATTTTTACCAGGTCACGCGTGTGCGTAATCCACGCGTTCGCGTCACCTATCTTCAGGGCAGCTATAAAAAATTATAAATGGTTGCGAAGCCATGGATGTTAGCTTTCCAACGCAACTGAAACTGCCTCATTTGGACCTCTGTAGCTCAAGTTATGATCGATTGAGTTCGAAGAGGTCAGGCTAGATAGCTCAGCAATTCCTTCAGTTTCTTGTATTCCTTCCACTTTTGCATGCTTTCTTTCCATCCTCTAAGCCATTCCTGTCCTGTAATCTATGAAAACACTTAACACACATATCAAGGCATCGAATGGTAATAAGAGAGGATTTAAACATAGCAAATTTAAGGTCAAAGAAGCATGTTTTCAATCATAGCACAAAATCAGGAAGGACAACGTAAAACATGCAAATCATATGAATAAGTGAGTAAAGAATTGATATAAACCACTCAATTGAGCATAAGATAAACCATAAAATAGTGGTTTATCAGTGAGAATACTAACCTCAATAAATCAGTAATATTTTTTTTGCAAGAATACACCTCAGTAGCTTAGACAAAATCTGGCTAACGTTCTTGAAGTTCCTAATGTGGGTGCACAAGACAAATACCTTGGACTCCCCTCTATGGTCTCAAGATAAAAAAAGAAACATTTTCTTATATGAAAGACAAAATTTTCCGAAAGCTAAATCATTGGAAAAGGCATTTGCTATCTATTAGTGGAAGAGAGGTTCTTACTAAAGCAGTTGGAACAGCCATCCCAATTTACACTTAGCTATTTTAAACTGCCGAAGACTCTAATCAATGATTTGTAATGAATGATGATGAATTTCTGGTGGGGACAGAGGCAGAATAAACGGAAGATGCATTGGATTGGCTGAGACAATGGCTAGAGAAAAGACTGACGAAGGTGTGTGTTTTAAAGACCTAAAGGCCTTCAATTTAGCTATGATAGCTAAACAAAGTTAGAGATTAATGAATAAGCCACACTCTTTATTCTACAAAATATATAAGAATAAGTATTTCAGGTTTACCTCATTCATGGATGCTAAATCTGGAAATCGCCCCTCTTAGGCCTGGCAAAGTCTCCTAGAGAGTAGAAAGGTGCTGGAGAAAGGAGTAAAATGGAGAGTAGCAAAGCATGGTGCTGTCAAAATCTGGGATGAACCATGGTTGGTTCAGTACCTTTTTTTTCGGCTGTTGCGCACTGAGACAGCAATTCCCAACCTCCTATGGGTTCAACAACTCCTTGATGAAACTAATAATTGGAACCTGCAATTGATTCGTTAAAATTTTAGTCAAGAAATTACAAATTAGATCTGTCAAACGCCAATAATGGATGAGGAAGATGCTATCACCTGGTCCATTTATAGGGCGGGATGGTACATTGTAAACTCAGGATACAAAACTGTATTATTCTTCTACCATGCTACCACTGAGCATCTTCTAGAGAGATTTAGAAAAAAGAAAATTTAGAAAGAAGTATGGCGTCTGAACTACCTTCCCAAAATTAGAGTCTTCATATGAAACTCATCTATAATGACCTCCCGATATAAGAAAAGATCCATGAACAGCTGCCTCAGGTGGAATCTCATAGCCTGAGGTGCAACTCAAGTCCAGAATCATCACTACATGCACTAGTATTCTGCCCTGAAATTTTGGAGATTTGGAACGCTTCACAACTTGCTAGCTATATTCTCATAAATGCTCAACTGAATCCATGGAAATGTGTGTGTTAGAGTATAATTAGGATCAATTAGATCAATTAGCATTATTTAACATATCTGAATATTTATTATAGGATATTACGTCTTTATTATTTCGATTTTCTTAGCACCTATAAATCTCCTTTTATATTGTATCATTCTACACAACTTGAATACTTACAAATATTTTTTCTATTGCTCCCTCTCTCCTTTCTAATATGGTATCAGAGCCATGGTATCCTCCTTGAGGAGGATCAGTTGATTTTTTTCTGGTGAAATCACCATATTTTTCTTCCGTGCCATTTTTTTCCTTCTCTTTTGTCATTACTTTAATGCTTTTCTGACCTCACCGATTAACTCATCCACTACTTACTTATTCTTATGGAGAAACTATATGTTTTTCGTCACCTTCCGACAGTTTGTAATCTTTTCTCACTTTGTCACTTTTTAACAGTTTTTCGACAGTTCGTCATCTTTTCAGCAGTTTTTTGGCAGTTGGCCACTCTTGTGGCAGTTCTGTCTGCGTTCTCTTCTGGCAGTTCCGTCTGTGTTCCCTTCTGGTAGTTTCGTTTGCACTTCCTTTCGGCAGTTCCGTCTACGTTTCCTTGTGGCAGTTCCGTCTGTGATTTCTTTCGAAAGTTCCATCTGCGCTTCCTTCCGGTAGTTCTGTTTGCGCTTTCTTCCGGCAGTTTCGTCTACACTTCCTTCCGACAGTTTCGTCTGCACCCATTCTATCAGTTTATGCATTTTTTTTATTTAATTGTTTCAAATAAGTTTCAAACTCAAGTTGTCACTTGAGTTTGAAGAGGGACGTTAGAATATAATTAGGATCAATTAGATCAATTAGCATTATTTAACATATCTAAATATTTATTATAGGATATTACATTTTTATTATTTCGATTCTCTTAGCACCTATAAATTCCCTTTTATATTGTATCATTGTACACAACTTGAATACACTCAATAATACACAAATTCTTTCTCCAATTTAGTCTCGTGTTTCTAACCGTGTGATTGAATTGATCGAGACACTGAAAAAACTTTCAGACTATAAAAGAAATATGGCAAAAGTGGCTTACTTACTTTGGAACATATGGCTTGACAAGAACTCGTTCATATTTGAAGGTAAGAAGAAATCACTTGGAGAAGTTCTATCCCAAGTTACCCACTGTGCGGAGGAATTCTAGAAAGGGGAATGCTAGGTAAACAATGACCATTTTGAACAACATGAATAACCACCAATCAAATAAAAATACACTACACCCTAGTTTAATGCTATTAATTAAATTTACTCTTTTAACCCTATTAATTCACATTGTTCACACATTGTTCAAAAAAGTTGTTGTTTACCTGTACTTTTTCTTCTAGAAAAATCGAAGACACCACCACCGAACGCCACTGTAATAATGTTTTCTCTTGATTCTCTTTTCTTTAATAAAGTTATTGAATTATCTTTTTCTTTGGGTATTGCCTTACTTTAAGGGTGTGTGTGGTTGGAGGATGTTCATACCCTGGGTCGAGCTATCCGACCTGGGATGATCGGAGACAAAGCGACCGACCTCTTCAGGTCAGACTATTCGACCTCTTTACAAAAGAGGTCGACCAAATCGACAGGAAAGCCCAAAAAGGGCCCAACTCAAGGAATAGACCCAAATCCAAAGGCCGCCCAGGCCTATAGAGATAAGGGACGGTTCCGTTGAAGATAAGCTGACCTCATCCAAAGATAAGATAAGATAAGATAAGATAAGATAACTAACTTATCTTATCTAAGAAGGTCACTTCTCACCATTATAAATACACTGGAGCACCCAGGTATAACTCATACTCTGATTCTACAAAAAACCTGTTTAATACCCATGCTAACTTAAGCATCGGAGTCTCTTGCAGGTACCCCCCACCCTCCGGTGACCAAGGATCAGCAGTGCAGTCAGTCCAACAAGTCGAACACCATAACTCCGGCCGCCACTCACCGGCCGAACTCGTCGGCACCGACCAACACAGAAGATCTCATCCGAGATCGACCTACAGTTTCAGGTAACCCTCGGAACATTGGCGCCGTTGCCGGGGAACCTGGAAGTCATCCCATCACCATGGCAGACGAATAGGATAACGACCACAACTCAGATTTAGAGGACAGAACGCTGTACAAAAACATGGGTGCAACACCAAAGGACACTCCGAAATCTAACGGAGACAAAAACTCATCACATCCGGGAGTAATAGAAGCCCTTCAAGATCGCCTAAAGCAACTCGAAAAAGAAAGCCAGTACCAGCAAGAAGTCGGCAAGGATCTACAAAGAGAGGTAAGACGACGTCGAGAATTAAAAGATAAACTTCTACAACTTGAAGCCGATCTCAAAGCAAAGACTACCCAGACCACCCCTGAAGACAACTCTCACAAAGATCAGGATCCATTCACTAGGGAAATCATGAAGACTAAAATCCCCAAAGACTTCAAACTTTCTGGATATGACTTTGTATGATGGCACTACAGATCCCAACCATCACCTCAGTAATTTCAGAAGCAGAATGTACCTCACCGACGCCTCAGACGCCGTTCGCTGCAAAGCTTTTCCAACGACTCTCACGAAGACAGCAATTAGATGGTTTGACAACCTACCTCCAAAGTCCATCTCCAACTTTGACGACCTGGCCAAAAAATTCCTGGCCAGATTTTCCATCCAAAAAGACAAGGCTAAGCACGCCCCCAGTCTACTAGGTATCAAGCAAGGAGATCGGGAAAGTCTCCGCAACTACATGGAAAGATTCAACAAAATGTGCCTAGACATACAAAGCTTACCAACAGAGGCTGTCGTCATGGGCCTCATCAACGGCCTACAAGAAGGACCCTTCAGCCAATCTATATCAAAGAAATATCCCACATCCCTAGACGAGGTACAGGAGCGGGCAGAGAAGTACATCAACATAGAAGAAAATTCTCGACTTGGAGAAGCCTTGAAATTCGGTTTCACCTACCGAGATAAAGATAGAGAATCTAAGAAGAAGGAAGATCGAACGGGCGAAAAAATCAAAAAGTATCATAATTACACCCCTCTTCGGGTGTCCCTTGTGGATATTTACAAAGAAGTCTGTAACACAGAAAAGATACCCCCAACTCGACCACTCAAAGGCAAAAAAGGAGGAGGAAATCGGAACGAGTACTGTGAATATCATCGGGTCCGAGGACATTCCACCAACGAGTGCTTCGACTTAAAAAACATCATAGAAAAGTTAGTAAGGGAAGGAAAACTAAATCGGTATCTAGCCACCTGAGATGATGAACAAAGAAAAAGACGAAGAGATGAAGACGTCGGACGCTGAGCGATCACCTCGTACGCTAGAAAGACATGTCCATATGATACACAGAGGATTTGCAGGAGGTGGAATCTCCAAATCATCCCGCAAAAGATACCTCAAAGAAGTATATCATGTGGAAAGGAAGGAGGAAGCACCCGACATCCCTGCAACCACGTTCACCAAAGAAGACGCATCTGGTATCATCTCAGGACACGACAATCCCATGGTCATCACCATCATACTGGCAAACGCTAACCTCCACCGCACATTAATAGACCAAGGGAGTTCTGCCGACATCTTATTCAAAACTGCCTTCGAAAAACTCGGCCTAGAAGAAAAAGAGCTTAGAGCATACCCGAACAGCCTGTTCGGACTAGGAGATACCCCAGTACAACCACTGGGATACGTGTCGCTACACACAACCTTCGGAAAAGGGAACCAATCCAGAACACTCAACATAGACTACATTGTGGTCGACGTGAGTTCAGCCTACAATGCCCTAATAGGTCGGACAACACTAAATCAACTCGGCGCAATAGTCTCGACTCCACATCTATGCATAAAATTCCCAACTACAGAAGGGATAGCTACGATAAAAGCAGATCAAAAGATGGCACGCCACTGTTATAACGAAAGTCTAAACCTCAGAGGAAGAGGAGAATAGTTCCATACAATTGAGCTTAGTGGAGTTCAGAGACGTGAAGAACTCCATCCACAACCCGAAGGAGAAATAGAGAAAGTTCAGATTGGGGATAGCTCGGACAAAACAACTAATATTGGCACGATCCTGAAGGGAGACGCAAAAGAATTACTAGTACAGTTCTTACGAGATAATGTCGATCTCTTCGCATGGAAAGCTGCAGACATGCCAGGCATAGACCCCAAGCTAATGAGTCACAAGTTGGTGGTCTATCCAGGATCTCGGCCGGTACAGCAGAGACGAAGAAAACTTGGGCCAGAACGATCCCAAGCTGTGGAAGAACAGGTACAAGCACTACTGGAGGCAGGATTCATAAGAGAAGTCAAGTACCCACTATGGCTAGCTAATGTCGTCTTGGTGAAAAAATCAAATGGGAAGTGGCGAATGTGCACCGACTACACCGACCTCAACAAAGCCTGCCCAAAAGATCCTTACCCACTCCCAAGTATCGATGCCCTGGTAGATGCTTCCTCCGGATATAGATACCTCTCGTTTATGGATGCATATTCCGGATACAACCAAATTCCCATGTATCCACCAGATCAAGAAAAGACCTCGTTTTTAACCCAAAAGCAAATTACTGCTACATTGTGATGCCTTTCGGCCTCAAGAATGCGGGAGCTACTTATCAAAGGCTAATGAATAAAGTCTTTTCAGATCATATCGGGAAAATTATGGAAGTCTACGTGGACGACATGTTAATAAAGACACAAAGTGAAGAAACATTATTGTCCGACCTGGCCCAAGTATTCGATACTATAAGGAAGCATGACATGCGACTCAATCCCACAAAGTGCACCTTTGCAGTAGAATCGGGCAAATTCTTAGGTTTCATGGTCATAGAAAGAGAAATTGAAGCAAATCCAGACAAATGCCAGGCTATACTCAACATGAAGAGCCCGACTTGTGTCAGAGAGGTACAACAACTCAACGGGAGATTGGCAGCCTTATCCAGATTCTTAGCAGGATCAGCAATAAGATCTCTCCCGTTCTATGCCACTTTAAGGAAAGGAAAGAAGTTCGAATGGACAACAGAATGCGAGCAAGCCATCCAGGATTTCAAAAACTTCCTGGGACGACCGCCTATCCTAACTCAACCACGAGAGGAAGAACCACTCGTATTATACCTTGTAGTAGGAAGTCAGGCAGTAGCCTCAGCACTGGTTCGAGAGGACGACAAAGGGCAACAGCCTGTATATTTCATCAGTAAAGCGCTGCAGGGATCCGAGCTGAACTACCAAAAAATAGAAAAGTTCGCCTACACTCTCATACTGACATCTCGACAACTTCGCCCATACTTCCAGGCCCACATCATTAAGGTTCGGACCGACCAGCCCATAAAAGGGATACTGCAGAAAACAGATCTAGCAGGCAGAATTTTACAATGGGCAGTCGAGTTATCCGAGTTCGACCTCCAATACGAAGCTCGGACAGCCATCAAATCACAATACTTAGCCGACTTTATTGCAGAATTCACAGATACCCTGGAAACCCCCACAGAATGGAATCTCTACGTAGACGGGTCTTCAAATAAGACTGGAAGCGGCAGGTGTGATAATAGAAAGCAACCAAGGAACCCAAGTTGAGCTTTCCCTCAAATTTGGGTTCTCGGCCTCAAACAACCAGGCAGAATATGAAGCGTTACTAGCTGGTTTGAAGCTGGCTAAGGAGGTTGGAGCTCAAAAACTCAACATCTTCAGCGACTCACAAGTAGTCACCTCACAGATAACAGGGAGTTACCAAGCCAAAGATCCCACCATGAAAAAGTATTTGGATATAACCAAAGAACAGCTCGAACAACACGGGGAATATAAGATCTGCCACATACCCCGCGAACAAAATGCCCGAGCTGATGCACTCTCAAAGCTAGCCAGCACCAAACCAGGGGGCAACAATAGAAGCCTCATTCAAGAAATACTACAGAACCCGTCAATCTCGGAAGCAGAAAAAGTCCTAGCTATAACAAGTCAGGATCAAGGATGGATGACCCCCATAATTAATTACCTCAAAAAAGAAACACTCCCCACAAATGAGAAGGAAGCAAAGAGGTTAAAACGGGAGGCTCAGTACTACACCATCATAAACAACACCCTATACAAAAGAGGGATTTCAATACCATTGTTAAAATGTGTGCCGACCTCTAACACAAGGGAAGTTTTAGAGGAAGTACACAGCGGTATTTGTGGCAATCATCTCGGGGCACAAGCTCTCACCAAAAAGGTACTTCGGGCGGGATTTTATTGGCCAACTCTACAAAAGGAAGCTACGGAATTTGTAAAGACATGTCCCCCATGCCAGAAACATGCCAACTTTTATATCGCCCCGCCAGAAGAACTCATCAGCGTAACTTCGCCTTGGCCATTTGCAAAATGGGGACTCGATCTTCTCGGACCCTTTCCCCAGGGATCAGGACAAGTCAAATTCCTCATAGTCGGAGTAGACTATTTTACAAAGTAGATTGAGGCAGAGCCCCTAGCCAACACCACTGCTCAAAGAAGCCGGAAATTCCTATATAGGAACATTGTCACAAGGTTCGGGGTTCCATACTCCATCACCACAAACAATGGCACTCAATTCACAGATGCAGGCTTCAGGAAATTAGTAGCCGACTTGAACATAAAGCACCAGTTCACCTCCGTCAAACATCCTCAAGCCAATGGGCAAGCTGAAGTTGCTAACAAAGTCATATTGGCTGGGTTGAAATGGAGACTGCAAGATGCGAAGGGAGCTTGGGCTGAAGAACTTCCACAGGTCCTATGGGCATATCGAACCACGCCACATTCCACCACAAACGAATCACCGTTCCGATTAGCGTACGGAGTGGAGGCAATAATCCCAGTAGAGGTCGAGGAAGGGTCGCCTAGAGTAGTCCACTACAATGAAGAAGCTAACTCGCAACTTCAAAGAGAAGAACTCGACCTACTTCCGGAAATCCAAGAAAGAGCTCGGATCAGGGAAGAAGCGCTAAAGCGCCGAATGGCTTCAAGATATAATCAAAAGGTAGTGCAAAGAGGTTTTGCGGAGAATGATCTCATCCTAATCCAAAATGATATTGGAACAACTCGACCCGGAGAAGGAAAGTTGGCAGCAAACTGGAAAGGACCCTACCGAGTCATAGAAGTACTTGGGAAGGGCTACTACAGACTGTCCGAACTCGATGGACAAGAGCTTCCCAGATCGTGGCACGCCTGCAACCTAAGAAGGTACTATAGCTAGAAAAGGTAAAAGATCTCATCATAGGATACACTCTTTTTCCTGAAAAGGTTTTTTAATGAGGCACCAAGTTGAGATCCAGATATTATCCGACTTAAAAGGATGAAAAACTCCAACATGTATATATTTGCGCTTTCTTTTGAATAAAAAATATTTTAGATATTCTACAAATTCTCAAGACGCATTAATCTGAAGCATTCATCGTCCGATTATAAAGCAACAGATCGGCAGAAAGTGAAAAACAGATTCACTGCATGATCACGATAAAAGACCAATAAAGATGAAAACACGATTCATCTAAAGGTCGACAGAAACCACCTTCTACAAATTGGTAAAGATGAACACATAATAATGCAAGAAGTTATCGAAAGTGATCCGAAAAAAAGAACCTGACGAGATCTTATGGATTACTAAATAATAACTTAAAGACTGGCCGACGTTGAGAAGTCGGACCAAGTCAAACCAAGTTATCAGCAAATCCCTGGAAAGAGGTCTGGCCAACCCTATAAAAGAAGAATTGCTATAACTTAGAAGATATCAACCTAACGAAGTCGGTCTCCTACAAAAACAAGTTATAAAAGTAATCCCTGAAAGAGACCTGACAAAGGTCCAAGAAAGAGGATTATGAAATAACTTAGAAGAGATCGACCTAACGAAGTCGGTCTCCTACAAAAACAAGTTATAAAAGTAATCCCTGAAAGAGACCTGACAAAGGTCCAAGAAAGAGGATTACGAAATAACTTAGAAGAAATCAACCTGACGAAGTCGGTCTCCTATAAAAACAAGTTATAAAAGTAATCCCTGAAAGAGACCTGACAAAGGTCCAAGAAAGAGGATTACGAAATAACTTAGAAGAGATCGACTAACGAAGTCGGTTTCCTACAAAAACAAGTTATAAAAGTAATCCCTGAAAGAGACCTGACAAAGGTCCAAGAAAGAGGATTACGAAATAACTTAGAAGAGATCGACATAAAGAAGTCGGTCTCCTACAATGGACAAGTTATAAAAGTAATCCCTAAAAGAGACCTGACAAAGGTCCAAGAAAGAGGATTACAAAAATAACTTAGAAGAAGATGACATAAAGAAGTCGACCTCCTACAAACAAAGTTATAAAAAGAGACCTAGCAAAGGTCCAAGAAAGAGGACTGCAAAAGTAATTGGAAAGAGGACCAACGTAAAGAAATCGGTTATGGATCACTAGAAATACAAGCAAAAGCGAGAAAACCGAGAAACAAGTTAGACCCACACATCCACGACCTCAAAGGATCCAACCTACAAGTAACAAGTGCTAAGACAAGCGCAAACAAGCAGGATATAAAATACAATATTATAAAGCTTTAGGGTCAGGCCCCAAGCTTGAAAGCTACTTGTTGTTTTTTAAAATAAAAGTTGCTAAACAAGCAACCAAAAGGAATATCGACAGTCAGCAAAATATTCAAACTACAAATAAAGAGTTTAAAAGCCCACAAGCCAGGCCAACTACATAAATATCCAAAGAGAAATCAGCAAAGATCGGGAGCATTCTCGGCAGCATCAGTACAAGGAGAAGGAGGGTGAGTCTGAATAGGCACAACATCCATGGTTCCATCATCCCGGTTTAGAATCTGGAAATCCGGATCAGACACAACCAGAGAAACTGAAGAGGTCGACACTTTGGCAAAAGACATAGGGGGAGGTTCAACATCATCATCATTCTGGTCATCAGGGACAATCTTACCATCCCTCACAACATTATCCAGGCTGAAGAGAGTCAGATCGGCCTCGGGAGCAATAATCTGAACCTGCTCTTTCAGGTTCTCATAGGCAGCAGTTACGCTGCCAACAAGATGACCCTGGAGCTCGGAGTAATCAGCTCGGGCGTTCTCCAACTTCTCCTTCAGACGGATTCCCTCCCAATAGGATGTGACGTAGCTGTCTTTATGCCTCAGAGCCGTGTCCTCGGCCAGCCTCACAGAAGCTGCCAGAGAAAGGGAACTCGCCTTCTCGTTCTCCATATCCTTCTCCAGCTTGGCTACCTTTACTTCAAGCTCCTCCTTCAGGCCCTTCATCCGATCAAACTCCTGTTTAGCCTCCTCCATAAAGGCTTTGGTGACATGGAGAGGAAGATTTTGAGCAGTCCGGTATAAGGCAGCCCCCATATATGCCATTCTAACACTGCTTCGAGTTATAAAGTCCAGATGGCGAAGGAGCGACACATCATTCATAGGAAGGGCACCAAAGGGACCGATTTGCTGATCTACGAACTCGATCGCATCAAAATCAGGGGCATCAAGGTTGAAAGGCTCAATTGTTTTTTGCTTCTTGTTAGGAGGAGCACCAGAAGCAGCGGCAGAAGACTGAGGAGGCTCAGCCAGACGAACCCGAGGAGTGGGGATCACCTTCCTCAACCCAAGAGAACTCGGCACGGGCGGCTTCACTTGCACTTGAGAAAATCCATCTTCGGCCGCCTTGGCCGAGATGTTTTGAGCAGTAGTTGCCTTCTTTGCCTTTTTGAAGGCCTTCATGGAATCTTTTTTTTTTGACATATTTGCAAATACAGAATCAGCCACAGTAAAGGGTTACAATCACAAGAAGAAGAAACAAAACTAAGAAACAAGTATAGAAACAAGTCAGACAAGTACCCAAAACAGTCCGAACCAAGGACAGGTCATTCAAAAATCTTTTTGTATCAAGATGGGGTGGCTCCCCCCATAAATCCTCAAGAACAACAACAAAAGCATGCTCAACCTCGTCAAGCATCTCCCATGTATAACGAGACACTCTCACATCCTTCTGCCACTCTAGAGGGAAAGCAGGCTCATCATTTTCATCAAGGAAAAAGGGGCGGACCCCCTCAACAGCACGGACTCGGAAGAAATAATTCTTAAAATCTTTAAAAGACTCATTGTACATGGCGAAAACTTTATGCCCTTGGGCCGACCTGAAAGAAACTCAGGAAGCTTTCTTTTTGGAGGAACCACCAGGCTTGGCAGAGACAAAAAGATAAAGGAAAAGAGTCTGAGAAGGTGTTACGCCTAACTCTCGGCAAAGCAGCTGAAAGATCTTGATAAAACCCCAGGAATTCGGGTGAAGCTGGGATGGGGCAATATTACACGACCACAACAGGTTGGCCTCGAAAGCAGAAAAAGGAAAAGTAATGTCTAACTGGCTGAAGAAATATTCATAAGCATAGAAGAAGGGACGTTCCCCCTCGACAGAAGTAGGAAAACAAACCCTCTCATCAGAGTCAGGAGCAACAAGCTCATAATCCCTCTCCTGGGCACCGCTACCACAAATCCTATGACGTTTTCTCAGCTCTACACAAAATTCAGCATCCATGACAGAGACACACATTAAGACAAGGGAGTCCAGCCAATCAGACATCCCCTCGGAAACTTTGGAAAATACCTCTACAATGTTATTGCGAGAAGACATGAGGCCGACTAATCCTACAAATAAGAAAAGAAGATTGGATTACTAAAAAACATCTCGGATGAGGGGCAAAACAACTCGACTAATATGATACAGGCGAACAAACAGAAAAGAAAAACCCCAAGACTCAAGCCAAAGCCCTAGGGCATCCTTTGGAGGCAGTAACAAAGCAAGGTTTCAGGAAGTTTCTACGGCTTACGTCCCGACATTCATCAAACAAGAAAAGAAGGTTTCAAATAAAACAAGGAAAGTAAAAACTTCTAAAAAGGTCATTTAAGCCACTATCTTTCTACAGTCTATCAGCAAAAAGTATAGCCAAAGCAGAGAATCATCAAAGACACAACTTTTGGTGAACCAAACAAAAACCATCATCAGAAGCACAAGCAGAAACGGCGACAATATGCAAAAACCCTAAAAAGCATCAAGCAACAAGAAAGGCGAAGAAATTCATACAAAAGACGAAGAAACTCCAGAACACGCAACAATTAGGTGCAGTAAAAGAAGCAAGATCCAAACTTTCTCCAAACAAAAATCAAACTTTCTCAAAATCAGACATAAAAATGACAGAGGAGGAAAAAATTGAACCTGGAAAATAGAAGAAAACCTCGAAAGAAAGCTGAAGAGCAAGAAGCGACAGAGCCACCCCTCGAACGGAAAAAATTCGCCGGAAGAAGACGAAGGGAGAAATCCAGAATCACTCCTTTTTCCACAGAAAGCGGTAGTAGAGCAGGCGTCGCAGGAAGAAACTGTGAAACTCCAGGGAAAAACAGAAAATGAGATAGCAGAGGGAGAGGTTACGAAGAAAAACGAAGAAGAGAAACCGTTTCTGATGGCAAAATTCAAAACAAAAACCAAAGGAAACGGGGCATTTGAAGTCAATTAATGAGGGTATTAAACTCTCGCACGTTCCCAAAGCGCTGATATAAAAGCGCGCGCTTTTAAAGGAAAACGTTCCACATTCAAAAAGACTCTACAAAGAAAGGAATCGACAAAATGCTTGAGTTCGGCTTCACTAGAGAAGGACCGAAGTCAAGGACTCGACCTCAACAAAAAGACCGAGCTCAAGCAGGGGCACTGTTCATACCCTGGGTCGAGCTATCCGACCTGGGATGATCGGAGACAAAGCGACCGACCTCTTCAGGTCAGACTATCCGACCTCTTTACAAAAGAGGTCGGCCAAATCAACAGGAAAGCCCAAAAAGGGCCCAACTCAAAGAATACGACCCAAATCCAAAGGCCGCCCAGGCCTATAGAGATAAGGGACGGTTCCGTTGAAGATAAGCTGACCTCATCCAAAGATAAGATAAGATAAGATAAGATAACTAACTTATCTTATCTAAGAAGGTCACTTCTCACCATTATAAATACACTGGAGCACCCAGGTATAACTCATACTCTGATTCTACAAAAAACCTGTTTAATACCCATGCTAACTTAAGCATCGGAGTCTCTTGCAGGTACCCCCACCCTCCGGTGACCAAGGATCAGCAGTGCAATCAGTCCAACAAGTCGGACACCACAACTCCGGCCGCCACTCACCGGCCGAACTCGTCGGCACCGACCAGCACAGAAGATCTCATCCGAGATCGACCTACAGTTTCAGGTAACCCTCGGAATAGAGGAATTATAAATAATTTCTAGAAATTTTAAGATGGAAATATTATATTCCTATGTTTGATTCAAAGTTTGAAAAGTTATTCCTAAGTAAGTTTGATTTCAGGAAATTAAAATACCATCATTTTAATTCCTACTTTGTCCTTGGGTATCTTTAATTTTCATAAAAATGAAATCTTTGTAACAAAGTAATACTTGAACCATACACACCCTAAGTCTTATGCTTTATCTGGCACTTGGTCACAGTTGTATTGATTTCATTCAATTCTCATTGCAATAAATTAATAACTTTGGAAAACAAAAAAACAATAACAGTTTTAATACTAGCCCCTTAAATATATTGGTACCCTTACAATGTGAAGTTTAAACCTTTTTGATGGATCAGTGATGTCCATAAGTGAATTGTCAATATGTTGAAATTGTAAATTAATTGTAAGCCTAAGGCATCACAATTTAAATTAATGACAGGGTTAATTAAACGTCTTGATTTGCCAACTTGCACCTTGTTAATAGATGCATACTAATATTTTTATCCGTAATTATATTATGAGAATATAAATCTTTTAAAATTATGTTAGTTTTGTTTTGATATTATAGATTATAGTACAAAAAATTTATAGAATCAAACTACTTTTACAAAAAAATTGTAGGGCACAAAAGTCTTCGTTGGCTAAGAAGACCAGGATCTTCGTGGATAAAAAATCAAATAATAAGATTTTTAGTTATTATTTTCATGTGAAAGAGTTTGATTTATTACTAATAATTAATTTTAATATTTATTATAAAAATTTGAAATGATTTAACTTGTATACTTTTGATTAGGTGTTAAGTCTGTTACACAGATAGAAATAATTAATTTTTATACTTGTTATTTAAAAATAATATTTTTTTTCTCTATGTATATAAAAATATAATTAGATATTAGTATGAAAAAAATTATATTGATAGTTATAAAATTAACTCAAAATTAATTTTTTTTAAATAATTGAATCTTGACTTTAACTTTTAATTGTAACATTAGCATTCTCTCTAAATTATATTTAATAAATATTAAAAAAAATAAAAATATAAATTAGAAAGATAAACAATGAAAATTTAAAACTAAAAAAATATATATAATAATAATAATATTTTTTATTTGAATTATATTATTTTGTTAGTTTTATTTTTTGTAGAACAAAAAGATAGAAAAAAATAGAAAATGAGAGAAAAGAGAGATAAAGATAAAGATGATAAGTGAGAGAGGGAGTTTGTTAATTTAAAAAAAATTATTTAATTATAATAAAAAATATCTGATGACACATTTTGATTTGTCAAATTACTAATATAAAATATAAATTACAAATTATATATATAGTAGAAAGAGTAGAGAGAAATAGAAAAATAGAGAGAGATAGATGAGAGAATTTAAGAAAGGAGTTTATTAATTTTGGAAAGAAATATTTTTTCTCAATTTGAATAAAAGAATGTCATGTGACACATTTGGTTATTAAATTAGATAATAATATATAAATATATCAGAATTATATATAGAGTGAGAAGGGTAGAGAGAAATAGAAAAAAAGATGAAAGGTGTATGAAAGAATTCAAGAAGGGAGTTTATTAATTTTAGAAAAAAATATTTTTTCTCAAATTTAATAAGAGTGGCATGTGACATATTTTGTTATTAAATTTGATAATAATATATAATATAATACAACATATAATATAGCTATATTTTAATTTTAATATAATTAAAGAATGCATGTTGTACATTTTGATTGTCAAATTTATAATTATTCATTGATAATGATATATAAAAGAGATAAAGTTGTTGAAGGAATGAGAGGGATAGATAAAGAGAGAGGAAGGAAAGAGAACTCTTTAATTTTAGAAAAAAATATTTAATTTCAATTATAATAAAAGAATGACATGTGATACATTTTAGTTGTAAAATTAATAAGGATGAGAGAAGAACTCTTTAATTTTAAAGAAAAATATTTTATTTTAATTGTAATGAGAGAATGATATGTGACATATTTTAATTGTTAAATTAGTAAAAAAGATGATAGAACTCTTTAATTTTAGAAAAAAAAATAATTTCAATTATAATAAAAAAGTGAGATGTGATATATTTTGGTTGAAAAATTAGATATATATATATATATATATATATATATATATATATATATATATAATAGATATAAACTAATTACAATCGTCAGACTTGCAAAATGCCTTTGCCCTCGTATTATCATTCTTCTTCTATACAATTGATCTCTCGTCTTAGATAGTGTATACTTTTACTACCTTTTTGAAGGTATGCTTGGAGGAAAAAAACTATCCCTTTCTCTAATTTGACTTGTACAAACTGTCTTCTTATTAAAAGTTAGTCAATTAACATTTTTAGTCCGTGCATTATCATCTGAATAAACAAGTAATTTTAGTTTCTTTAATTCCCAAGACTTATTTTAAAAAAGACAGTTTCAATATCCTTTTCGACCTCACCTATTAATAATGGTGAAAAAAAATTAACATCTAATATTCTAATAACAATAACAATAATAATAATTTAACATTAATTACTCAAAGAACAACAACAATAATAATTCAATATCAAATGCTCTAATTAAAACAATACTACTACTACTACTACTACTAATAATAATAATAATAATAATAATAATAATAATAATATAATTTAAAGTTCTTATTTAATTTAATTTTAAATACTCCGATATTTAAGTTTAAATACAAGCATAACATGACTATTTTCTAAGTTATTAGCACAGGTGCATTTTTTTTTTAACCTTCTTCTCTTTAGTTTAGAAAGTTGCTTTTCTAAGTCACTATTACTACTAATAGTTTTTTCACCAAAGGATATAGGTGACTTGCACAAGCTATCTCGCTATCATATAGTCGGTGACTGTTACAATACTTCGTTACTGTTTGGAGTTCTGAAGCTCCATGAAATTTAACACAAAAAAAAAAATCTATTTTAGCATTTTTTTTTTCAATTTTTCCTTTATCTATTTCAACTTAGTTTGTCTGTTTGCGTGTTTTCTTTTTCTTTGTGCTTTGCACACTAGTCTGGCAGCCATAGCTTTCTTCTTCACTAGCCAACCAGCCTCAACCACCAAGAGTCGCGGCTCTCCTTACACCGGTCACCACCACACGGACCATGGTTTTTCATAGCGCCGCCTATTACGATGTCTCTCACCCCATTTCTTGCCAATACAAGAAAAATACTGAGTACCATCGGAATTACTGTTGGATTTAGCATCGAGTCATACTGGTGAATTTACCGTTGAATTTTCCGACGGATAGAAAGAGAAATTAGTCGGTACAAAAGGTTACTATTGGAATGGTTTTTCCGTTGCAAAAACCGACGTTAATTGATGGCGCAAAAATAAGACTCAACGGCGCCAATTTTACCGTCGGATTTTCCGGCAGTATAATCCGACGGTATAATGGTTTAATGAAACGCGTCATTTTGGTAATTTACCTTCGGATAAATCCAACGGTAAATGTGGTTTAAAATTCAAACGCGGAACCTCTCTCTCTCACTTGTCCGAACCCTCTCTCTTTTTCTCTCGTGTGCTCTCTCCATCGCCATCGGGAAGTCACTATCACCACCACCGGGAGGCTGCTGGAACCTCGCCGTTGTTGTCTTCGCCGCCTGGAGTACCCACTGAAGCCGCCGCTGTACGTCGTTGTCGATTCTGTTGCTGTATCTGTGACCGCTTCTGACGTGGTTGCCGTTCAAGTCACCGTCACTGCTGCCTCTGCCACCACCATGTTAAAGAGACCCTGCAACCATTATTATCAGATTTATTGTTGGCATGGTTATTTCATTTTGACATATTAATTTGTAACTTTAGCATTTTGTTCGGGTTTAGTTTAAATCAGTGGTTAAATTTTTTTAATGAAGTGTGTGATTAGGATTTGTTGTGTTAATTTAATGGATGTAAAAATTAAATAATGTTAGAGTAAATTAAGTAAGGTAAGATTAAGACTGCTTAAATTATTGGAAGATTTTAGTGAATGAGTTTTTTTTTTTTTTTCAATTGCATCATGTCTCTTATTAGTTTTGTGAAATTAGAATTAGGTTTTAAATAATTAAGTTTTAATTAATTTGATGAAAGAAAACCGAACGCAGGGCACAACTATAATTCGAGCTTTAATGTTTTATAAGCAATCCCATATACTGAATTTGCATTTCCATATGAAAATACTTCCATTTATGTTTAGCCATATACTTACAAAGAGGCTAAGAATACTGTAGAATCTCCAAAAGCAACACAAATTCCAATTTGAGATATTTTGTTCCTGAAAAATTTATGAGAAATGAGCTCAGATGAAGTCCATCCCAGTGGCATCCATGGAGCAACACAGAGGAGGCATACTGGCGTAGTGATGATAGAAATCAGGTTGGAATGACGTTCTGTTGAGAATAGGATGGCTTTTCGGGTCGGATTACCTTTTGGATCAAGGATCTGTCCAAACTCTAAAAAAAAAGCCCATACGTTGCCAAACACCTTTAGTGCTAGTGGTGTTTTGTGAAGCTTCAGGTCAGAAGGTAAGCCTAAGTAAGTCTTGTGTGTTCTTCTCTAAAAATGTTAATCACCTAAACATTATTAGGGAAGAACTTAGTAGAGACCTAGGCATACCCTTGACTAGCAATTTAAGAAAATATCTTGGCATCCCTCTCATCCACAAAAGAGTAGCAAGTCTTGTGGACATGAGGTCGCATTCAGATTCTCTTTCAATTAACAAAGGGATAGCAAAGAACTATGATGAGGTGCTTGAACTTATGAAAAAGAGTAACAAAAGCCTCATGTCCACAACTTCTGTCTTGGTTGGGTGGAATCCACCAGAGAAAGGTTGGAGCAAGATTAATGTTGATGGGTCAGTTTTCCGTGTGACTAATTCAAGTTTTTGGGGCGGGGGGATTATTAGAAATTCTAGTGGCATGGTAATGGTTGGGTTTATAATGAATATAGGGAAGTTACATTCACGGAAGCTGAGCTATGGGCAGAATGAACCACTTGAGAAATTAGAATCTTATGGAGACAATCATGAAGTGAAGATGAATTTTGATTGGAGGCTTGGGAGGTTGGAGGAAGATGTCCGAAATCAAAAATTGATTAACCAGTTATTGGTGTTAGTTGTGTCTGTATTGATAGTGTTGATGGTTATCTTGTATTGTAAATCATGAGTGAAAAAATGATAATATGGTTATGGTTATCCTGTTTTGTGGGTACCATGTATTCATTGAATGAACAATATATGAAAAAAATGATAATATGATTATGGTATTAAAAACTGATGAATGGTGTTTGTTGATGGAATAAAAATATGGGTAATTATGAAATTAATGAAAACAATAATATGTCAAAGAAGGCAACATAAGTGATTGAAAACAATAAAGCATAAGTGTATTAAGATAATGGTTCAACTTAAACCAGTCAGTCACAAAACACAAAGGGCATCCAACTAACATGAGCATGCTAAATATAGTTGCCTCAAAAGAGAGGACTTCACAGTAAAATATAAAGGATCACACATCCTTGTCTAGTCATTGTCTAGTGAAAAGTTTTAAACCCAAAATAGAAAGCCCTGTACATATTAAGTTAAAGTCTTTAATTCTTCTTTCTTGGAGCTTTAAATCCTGGATTTGGGACAAACTTCATGTAATTGACAAGTCTTGTTGCAGTTCCTAAACTAGCATCCTGCATAGGATTCACTGGGCCAAAGGTCGCTAGTGGAGAAGATCTTCTCTTTGGTGACAATTTTGAAGGCTTTTTTATTCTAGGATCCTAGATGAATAAAAAATGGCATTACACATGAATGGTGATTCACTTGAATCACAAAAAATGTAAGAAATGTAAATATTAAGCTACCTTTTGAGAATCTTCTGTCTTGAAAGTAGTTGGTTGAGATATATCTATCTCCACAAGTTGTGCATCAAAAGTGGCCGGTGTATTATCAGTAGGCTGCACAAGAGAATTGTTTTTTCCATTACCTTGGTCACCATCATTTTGAGGCTACTCAACTTGTTGCTTAGATGCAGGAGCACCTCCTTCATTTTTCTTCTTCTTAGTATCCTCAGCAGCAACATCATCAGCCACCCTCTTCTTCTTGCAACCTCTCTTTGTATGTCCCTTTTCACCATAGAAACTGCATGTAAAGGTCCCTAACTGCCTCTTTACATGAACATTATCTCCATTGTTACTCTGAAATTTGATATCAACTTTAGGCTTTTTAGACCCTCCACCACCATTCTCATCTGCATCCATCCTTCTCTTCATCTATAGTTTTTCAGGTTTTCTCTTTATTTTTGGTACATGTGGCCTGTTGCATTCTTCTGCATGCTCCCATAATGGTTGCCCAGTAATCGGATTAATGTGATAATTATATATTTTCCTGTATGACCCCATCATTAGCTAGTGGTGACAAAATTCTTCTGATGGCTTATTAACCCGAGAAAGTGCAGCACATGCATACACACAAGGAATACCTGCATATGAACAACAATCACATCAACCATAGATTTTAGTCATATACCATTAATCAGATTATTTGGGATACAAAAATAATTACTATAACAATGCAAATGACTTGTAAGCATCCAAAATTGGCAAGTACATAGTCTTTTTCCTAAGTCCACCACATGGTTAGTTGGGTGTCCATGCACCTCAAACTTTTCGTTTCCGTTACCCCCTGTCCAAATAGGCTTTAAATTCTTAGATTCTTTTCTAACTTTCTCCAATTGATTCTTTATAAACAGTGTGAGCACTCCAGTGTGATTGTTTAGTCTCACCTTGTTATTGGCTATGGTCCACACAACGAACATTCGAACATCATCTAGAAATGTTATAATGAACTTAGCTCTTGTATCCTTGATCTTTGCATTGAACACCTCACATGCATTGTTACAAATGCTATTCAACTTCGGCTTATGGCTGAATGAGCTTCTAGTCCATGCCTCTCTTGGCCATTTATCTAAATATGCTCATGCATCCTCATTCAGTCTTTTTTATTTTTTTCATTCCATCCTTGAACTCTTGATAAGTCCTTGCGCTTGCACATTCCCACAAAAGCCCTTTTAGTTTTAGGTCCTTCCAACTCTTGTTGAAATTTTTTCACAAATGTCAAACACAAAAACGATGACGCACATTGGGCATCACCTCTTGCACTGTTGATATTAATCCCTGGCAATTAGGAACATTATATAACAGTTTAGTCATAGTGTATTCATATGCATATCCACACACAGTTGATCCTTGATACTTATGATCGATCACCATAATAGTCCCTACCATATAGTCATCATCCTCGTAAAAGTCCTTCACATTTGTCAAATGTACACATAAAAGTCCCTAACATTTAAGTCGATAGCCCATAATAGGTCCTAAATAGTACCTATGTAAAATGGTATAACTAAACATATAGTAACAGTCACATGTAACTTCAAAAATAGACTCACTAACAATGCCAATCATCAACTAATCAGACAACATTCCAATCAAACAACTTACTGTGTCTGAAGTTAGGATATTTTCTTACCTTCTTCACAAGCTTGTTGCAGATCCAATTTCTATTGGTAGCCCTATTTCTATCTTCTCTAGGACATGTGTGGTCGTCATTAAATATTTTGATTTGCCAACAAGTGTCCTCATGGTCCCTTGATGCATAAACCACCTAAGGACACTCCTTAATCTTACAAACTACCCTGCACCTTATGCTATAAAGGTCCTTCACATTTGTCAAATGTACACATAAAAGTCCCTGACATTTAAATCGATAGCCCATAATAGGTCCTAAATAATACCTATGTAAAATGGTATAACTAAACATATAGTAACAGTCGCATGTAACTTAAAAAATAGACCCACTAACCATGTCAATCATCAACTAATCAAACAACATTCCAATCAAACAACTTATAGTGTCTGAAGTTAGGATATTTTATGACCTTCTTCATAAGCTTGTTGCAGATCCAATTCCTATTGGCATCCCTATTTCTATCTTCTTTAGGACATGTGTGGTCGTCATTAAAGGTTTTGATTTGCTAACAAGTGTCCTCATGGTCCCTTGATGCATAAACCACCCAAGGACACTCCTTAACCTTACAAACTACCCTGCACCTTATGCTATCATTCTTCGCAAAGCGTATGCACCTACCCTCTTGAATTGTATATTCTCGAACAACTTCTCTAAAGTCTCACTTGGTGCCAAATTTCATACCAACCTCAAGATGCGACTCTCCAAATCTTGCACCCTCCCTAAATACTGGACATGCGTCATCAGAATTATTGTCTTATTCTAGTTCATCTTCTGAATTCTGAGGAGTCTTCATCTCCTCCAAGTGCCATGAATTGGCACCATCTGAATCAGCTCCAGGATCTAAACCATAATCTGCACCTTCAACAAAACTACCAATAAAACCAAGATCCACTTCTTCATCACTAATATCTTGCACAAATGTATCATCCTCAACTAGAATCTTCTCCTTTCCTTTAAATAGAAGACCAACATTTTTGAATATATTCTCCTTCTGTTTCTTATTCACCCTACTCCTACTCCCACTGTTGACATTATTGTCCCCAGTATCTGAACTAGAGGAGTTGTCTTTATCAAGGTTTGACTTAAAAAGTCTATCTTCTTCACTCTCGTAACAGTCAGAAGACACCACAAATGGAATCTCATTGTTAAAAATTTTACTCTGAAATCCTCTAGCAACAGATCTTGTACAAGGTCGTCTTTTAGATATACTACTTTTCTTGGGCTGTTTAGACTCGTTGGTTTTATCTGACTTGGTATTTTGGGTGATCTTGATAGATTTGGTAGATTGGATGCTACTGGTGGGCTTGTTTGGCTTGGCATGATTGGTGTTGTTAGTGGATTTTCTTGTCTGAATTTGAGTATTTGAAAATGGTGGTGGTTGTGTATTTTTGGTGTTTGAGACAACTTTGGTCTTTGAGGGTAATGATTGTGTTAATCTTGGAGAATTCTTCTTCTGTTGTGTATTGGGTGCAGAAGAGGACATTGGTGGATTGAACTTGTCATAGATGGTGGGAATAACCACAAAGGTAGAAGTCTCATTTGGAAGGGGATTCATATGAGCCTCTATAATAGCAGTGCACCCTTTTCCATCATCAGCCTGATTGCCCTCCAAAACTTCTAGTACTGACACTCCATGCTCTAAATATACATCAATAACTCCATCATTTTTCTTAGCACACTTCACCATCTCTCTTATCTCCTTGTCACTATTCAAGTTTTTCAACCCGTTCTCCAAGCCTTTTTTCAAGAACATGACACCAACATTGCTTTATCTCATTATAACCAAACTTTTTATGGTAGTTCCTCAGGTAGAAGACATCTAGAGTATCAACATCTAGATAAATTAAACAAGTCTTATTATCCGGATAATATACCATTATTCTTTATTGATTTTTTTTTGAAATTATCCCGTGATGAAACATATTGTCCAACATCTCTTCCATCTGAAAAAAAAAATATATTACTTTACAGTCACCATAAACACAAACAGATTTTTCTGTCCTATTTATACACAACAAAAAAAACTAAATGAACACTACTAAACATGTATTTTTTTTAGCATTATAACCATCAGAAGTGTTAGTCCTGTTCCATTTGGCTATCTTACGATCAACTGATACCATTTACACTAACTATTAAAAAAAAGATTAGGAAAAAACAAACTGAATGAAATAGTTAGCATTAGAAGGAATACACTATCATGAAATTTCAAACATTGAAGGCCCTTCCAATGTGAAAATAAGATAATAAGACAAGTGTAGTTCTTTAATGTGTAAAGAACATGAGAAAAATACCTTTTCTCCAATTACAAAGATATTATAACAGAAAAAGTAGTTATAAAATAGTTAGAAATTTGTTATTGAGATTATGTTGCAGGATATATAGAATTTGTGAGCCACTTTATTTAAATAATATATGTTCCTTAAATAGTAACAAAGTTACACAAATTCAATCATTCAAAAAGAATATATATATATATATATATATATATATATATATATATATATATATATATATATATATAATACAATGATATCTTAGATATTTGAAAAATCAGCAATTAATGAATTATTTTTAGCTACACATAGAAACCTTTAGTACAGGACAAATAGAACACTCACAATCATGAATAAGAGCATGGTTTTCAACTTTTTTGAGTAGCTAAAGCCTTCACTAGTTACAACTCATTGTTACCCTAAATTCAAATAAATCAAATGTAAACTTGCTAAACTTTCGCTAACGATGAATGCCGTCCGTCCAAAGAAGAGACAATAACACAACACCATAATCAAATAGAGCATTTTCACAAAATCCCAACCTAATCAAACTCTAGAACCACAATAACAAAAAAAAAAAAAAAGCAAAAAACACTAACCACACTCATAACACAAGCATAAAGAAAAAACTATCATGCATTGCAAAAAAAAAAGAATAAAAAAAATTATCTTCACTAACGGCAGAATCTCTTGCTTATGATGGAGGAGGAGACGAACGACGAAGTGAAACCTGATTTTGATGTCTTTCAAATGCAAGAATTTCAATCTCACTGATATTGATGAAGAGAGGAAGAAGAAGAAGAAGAAAAAGAAGAAGAAAAGGGAGGGTGGAAATAGAAAAGACGAGTGAAAGGAGAGTGTTTGATCAAATTCGTTTAACTTAACATTCTTATTTTGACTAGAACGACGACGTTTTTTTACAAAATGGGGCGCCAAACTAAAACCACAATGTTTTGGCTCCTCCAACGTAGCAAACTCGTGACACGACTCATCACCGAAAAAATGTCAAGGAATCGTTATGGTATTTGGAGCCATATTTGAGAGACTACAATGGTATAATTGGAATCTCAGAGATTATATTGGATAACGACCTGAATTTCATAGATCATTACGGGAATTTACTCTTTGATGATTGACATAGAAAATATTTACGATTTAAAATCGAGGGATTATTTTGATTAGTTTAAAAACTGAGAGAGCATTTTAATTAGGTGAAAACTCACCTGCAGTCGACTTCACATGAAGTTATTTCTGGATGGTTGACACGTATTATCATTTGGTTTGAAAAAAATCGGTTTATTTTATACAAATAGTTTAATTAAAAAACCGATTTAGATAGATCAAATAACTACCTCTAAAAAAATTTTATTTTTTCTGCATGTTATCGCTAAATTCCTAAATGATGAATTTGATACGTTCTTTTTTGCATCCTTACTAACTTTACCTATAATGACTTGAATATAGGATGTAATGGCAACCCAATCAATCTATGTATTGACTCTAGACAAAGATGTTAACAATAAAACTCCTAAAATTATTGTCCAACATCCAATCAATTTCATCATAAACATCAAATAGTGTGATGAAAACATAAATTTAAAAAATACATTTGAAATAATAAATTTTATTAAGAAATACAAATAAAACGAACATACCCAATTGAAAGTTTGATATTAGTTCTAAAAAATTAGAAGAGAATGAATTTGAGCATAAAGAAGGAGAGGAAAAGTAATTGTTTTATCCAATTTAAATTAGTTTTTTAATCAAACCATTTATATAAAATAAATCAATTTTTTTCAAACTAAATGGTAACACGTGTCAGCCATCCAAAAACAACTTAATATGAAGTCTAGCACAGGTGAATTTCTGCCTTTTAATTATTGAAGTAAGACGAAGAACCATTTTGATAGTAATGTCATTGATTATCTTTATAAAATAGTCCAGCTCAAAAGGAAGAACCGAGCACTGGATGAAATGAAATGAAATGGATGTGGAGGAGTGAAGACGTTGAAGAAGGATGAGTGGATAAACCTAGAATCCATGGCTGTGTTCAAACTAACATTATCCACATGAATAAGGCTATTACTTGGATAGGATGAGGAGCAGTCGAGTAGTTAAGCGCATTTCAGAATGCCTCGTGAAGCCACACCTCCCAAACGAGGAATCAACGCAGTTGTGCCACTTAACTCCGTGGGATATTGTCCCCTTGTCCATTCATTATATCCAGAAAGGCCTTCTTTTCACGAAACCACAAAACCAGCCACAAGATTTCACCCATAATCTGTTGCATAATCTGAAAAATTCCCTCTCTCTTACCCTTCTCCATTTCTATCCACTTGCAGGCCGCCTTGTGACTCACCAAACCCAAGACCCTCCCTCTTATTCTGTCTCTCTTGATTGCATCAACTCTCCAGGAGCAAGATTCATCCATGCAATCTTAGACCTCACCGTATCCGATATCCTCTCTCCTGTCTATGTCCCCCCTACTGTTCACTCGTTCTTCGACCTCAACAAAGCAGTCAACCATGACGGTCACGCCATGCCTCTCTTGTCTGTCCAAGTCACTGAGCTAATCGATGGTGTTTTCATAGGCTGTTCCATGAACCACTGTGTCGCTGATGGCACTTCTTATTGGAGCTTCTTCAACACGTGGTCTGAGATATTTCAATCTCAAGCCAAAGGGGAAGATGTTAATGTTGTCAACATTTCTCACCGACCAATCCACAAGCGCTGGTTTCCAGAGTTAATTAATCTTCCCTTCAAACACCATGGCGAGTTTATCTGCAGATACGAAGCACCCAAGCTGAGAGAGAGGATCTTCCACTTCACAGCTGATTCTATCGCGAAACTCAAAGCCAAAGCCAACAAAGATTCCAGCACCAACGAAATCTCTTCGTTCCAGTCATTGTCAGCTCACGTTTGGAGAAGCATAACACGTGCTCGCAGCGTGCCGTGTGATCAAAGAAGCGGTTGCATAGTGGTTATAAACAACAGAACGAGAATGGAACCGCCTCTGCCGCAAGAGTACTTCGGAAACTCAGTTAACTCTGTGAGAGCGGTTACAACAGCAGGGGAGCTGAGTGAGCATGATCTGGGTTGGGCAGCGGGTAAGGTGCACGAAGCTGTTGCAAAATACAACCACAGAGTGGTGATGGATTGGCTCAACCAGTGGGTGCGATCCCCTGCTATTCATCAAACCGGTCGCTTCATTGATCCGTACAGTGTGGTGATGAGCAGTTCTCCAAGGTTCAATGTTTATGGGAATGAATTTGGAATGGGGAAAGCCGTGGCGGTTCTGAGTGGATATGCCAACAAGTTTGACGGCAAGGTGACGTCATATCCTGGCCGTGAAGGTGGGGGAAGCATTCAATTGGAAGTGTGTCTTTCTCCTCATACAATGAGCGCCTTGGAATCTGACCAACACTTCATGGATACGGTTTCTGTGTTCAATCCCCTCCACTAGTTCCAATTCTTCGTAGTACTTACTCTCTCATCGTTATCATTATCGTTAGTTAGGTCACTTGTTTATGCCTAATGAGCAATTGACATTTATCTATCTACTTTACATGACACACAGAAACTTTGATGGATTTGTTGGAGAATTAGCAAAAAGGATATGGGTGATTAAAGTTGGAGGAAATCGTTACCGTGTGAATTTTCTTAGTTACCATCAAACAAAAATAATAGAGAAAGAAATATTAAGAGTTATTTAAAAAGCCAGGAATCAAAATTCTTTCGGGAATTGAATTCTATTTTGTTTAGATTCTTTCTTGTTGCCCGCCCTTGTGTTCTTTCCAATTTCATAAGGGTTATATTTAAGTGGTTTTTTTTTTTTTTAATTTTAAAAGATGATGAAGAGGAGAGAAGTGAGCAATATGCTGTGCTGCCATTTCAATTTAGAATTGAGTAATATTTTGTATAATGTAAAAGGCTTGCCTAAATGATATGAGTGCTGGGATTATTTCAGAATATGCTATTTTTTTTTTGGTGACTTTCAGAATATGCTATTTGATGTGGTGACAGTGGTTTTGATTTCATCCTTTAATATATATATATATATATATATTTTCTATTTAACTATGAGGTTCTATATGTCTTATGGTTGATTTTATTTAATGTGATTTGAAATTTATTAATTATTTAAAATGTTTTTTGTAAACAGAAAAAGATGTAAATATGTGGGGATATCCAATCCAGTGCCCATCCTTCAGGTCAAAGACAGCGGTCAACCAACCAAGTGTTGCAATGACAACCCTACCAACACCCGAAGTAGCTTAGTTAGGATATTTGACATTATCTTTTGTGAATTCTATCATATAAAACATAGTAATCCAAAAATGTTATTTTAAATTAAATTATTAAAATTAGTTATTAATATATTTATATATAAATATATATAATTTAATTTATTTTTAATATTATTTTATATTAATAACTAATTTTAATGTATACATAAAAAAATTTATTAAAATAAAATAAAAAAATTTCTTATTTTTTAACTTTAATTTTTTAAATACGATTTTCTTTTGGAGTTAGGGCGAGTTCGCCGCATCCCGGATAATTCTATAATTTTTATAGAGTTTGTCTAGTCTCAAACGAATTTTACTTCAATTTTTGTTTAAATACACGAAATTTAAATTTTTAAGTCATTATCATCGTATCCAAGAGTATATAGGGCTGCGTTTGTTTACAGAGACAGGACACTGAGACAGAGACACTGAGACACAAAATTACGTTTGGCAGAAGAGACATGGACAGAGACAATGTGTCCAGAGATACTGAATTAGTGTATTTTGTATCAATCCTTACAGGAAAGACACAGAGACACTAATAAGGGGACACAACTTATTTTTTATTTTTTCTTTCATTATTTTTGTTAATTTTTTATAATTATATTTTTTATTATTATATTTTTCATCTTAAATTTTTTGAATGAACAAAAAATGAGAATAAATTGGATTTTCATAATTTGTTCTAGTTTATCACCAAAAAAATATAAGAACACAAAATTTTGTGTCTCTGTCTCTCAGTGTCTTGTTCTCAGTATCTTGTCCTGTCCTGTTCTCAGAATCAAACGCAGCTTAGGAATATACAAAAATATACAAACAACAAACATGATTTCTTCCACATTGTCGGTGGCAATAATAACCAATTTCATCGGCTCCAGAAATATATAAATGTACAAAAATAAGTAATATTTAATAAAAAAATTTTTTTATTATAAATAAAAAAATATTATTTTTTCAATAAAAATATGACTTATTCTTGTGTATTTTTATATATTTCTATATACTCTCATAATAATGATAATAATTGCTATTATTCATTGTAAAACTTAAATTTTCGAGTTAGCTATTTTTTTTTAAATTTAAAGTGAAATTTGTTAGGTTAGACAAACTCTATAAAATAATAAATTTTTTTATTTTATTTTAGAAAAAAAATCCATGCATAAAATGTACAAGCGAACACTCGGCAGTCGGTTGGATGGTGCACGGAGCCCCTCGAAACATTATTGAAAAATAAAATAATAATATTTTAAAAATAAAAAATAAACAAAAATAATATAAATTTATTTTAATAATTAATAAAATATTAAATAAAAAAATTAATTTTTTTTATCTTTCTTAGTATTTTTGAAAAAGAGTCCAATTAAAAAGTTAATAGACTATTTATACAATGTGTATAATAGACTATTGAATTATAGAATAAACATCTCTCATATTATCTAGAATAACTATTAGAGTCTTTTTAAAAACTTAAAAGTTTCAGCTTCTAAAAAAATAATATTAATAATTATATTCACTAAACTTCTATTATACACATTGTACAAATATCGCATAAGGACACTCGTTTCTTTTGCCACCCTCTCCGTCTCCTTTATATAATCAGACAACACATGCGTCCCTGGCCGCTTCCACTTCAACCCCTCTTAAAATTGATTGATTAAACGATGAATAGCACATCCCCTGTTTCGGAATGCTTCGTGAAGCCACACCACAGCACGCAAGACTCAACACAACTGTGCCACCTAACACCATGGGATCTTGCCATGCTCTCCGTCCATTACATCCAAAAGGGACTTCTCTTCAAGAAGCCACAAAACCAACCTCAAAATTTCACCCAAAATCTATTGCACGATCTCAAACACTCACTCTCTCTTACCCTTATCCATTTCTATCCCTTGGCTGGTCGCCTTGTTACTCACCAAACCCAAGACCCTCCCTCTTATTCTGTCTCCGTTGACTGCGTCAACTCTCCCGGAGCAAAATTCATCCACGCAACGGTGGATCTCACCGTATCTGATATCCTCTCCCCCGTTGACGTCCCTCCGATTGTTCAGTCGTTCTTTGATCATGACAGAGCCGTCAGTCATGACGGCCACCACGTGTCCCTCTTAACCATCAAAGTCACTGAACTAATCGACGGCGTTTTTATTGGCTGCTCCATGAACCATTCCCTCGCTGATGGCACTTCTTACTGGAACTTCTTCAACGCTTGGTCTAAGATCTTTCAATCTCATTCTCAATCTAAATTCAAAGGGGAACAAGACGTTGATGTTGCCAACATTTCCCACAAGCCCATTCACAAGCGCTGGTTTCCACAGGGTTGTGGCCCAATAATCAATCTCCCATTCAAACACCATGACGAGTTTGTCTGTAGATTCGAAGCACCAAAACTCAGAGAGAGGATCTTCCACTTCAGTGCAGAATCCATTGCCAAGCTGAAAGCAAAGGCAAACCAGGAATCCAACACCACCAAGATCTCTTCATTCCAATCATTGTCAGCACTTGTTTGGAGATGCATCACTCGTGCTCGCAGATTACCGCATGATAGAAAGACGAGTTGCAAGCTGGCAATGAACAATCGAAGCAGAATGGAACCTCCTCTGCCTCCGGAATACTTTGGGAACGTACTTCATGCGGTGAGTGCAGCAATGACAGCAGGGGAATTGCTTGAACATGATCTGGGTTGGGCAGCGTGGAAGATCCACCTGGCTGTTGTGAACCATAATAATGGAGTGACGCTTGAGTTTCTCAAAGAGTGGTTAAAGTCTCCAGTGATCTATCAACATGCTCGGTTCTTTGAACCGGCTAGTGTGATGATGGGTAGTTCACCGAGATTCAACATGTATGGGAATGAATTTGGAATGGGGAAAGCGGTGGCGGTTCTGAGTGGATATGCTAATAAATTTGATGGGAAAGTAACGTCATACCCTGGCCGCGAAGGAGGTGGAAGCGTTGACTTGGAAATGTGTCTTTTTCCAGATTCAATGTGTGCGTTGGAATCTGACCAAGAGTTCATGAATGCGGTTTCTGTGTCTAATTAATGTGCCCTTCATGCATTTCCACCTTGTTGCTTGAAGAATAATTGCTAGCTGCTTCAGTTTATGTTTTCTTTTCTCTTTTCTTTTTAATGTTGTTTGTGAAGTAGATTAAGCCTTATATGTGATGCTGCCGATAATCAAACTTGTTTGTTCCACCAAAGATTTCGTCATTTGATGTTTGTGTGCTGCTCAACCTGTGTTTGTACGGTATTGAATCGTTTTTCAGTGCTTTACTGTGTTAAACTGTTAATTAGGCATGGTTTGGGGAATTTTTTTTTTTTTGGAGAGGTGACATTTCGATTCTTTTTTTATAAATAAAAAAAAATAAAACACTAAAAATGCACTCTAATTATTTTGCACCGACAACAATGCTCTTAAATTTTATTATTAACAAAAATATTATCAAATAATTTAAAAATGCGATAAAAATGTCTAAAATATTATTATTTTTTTATAAGTAGAGAATGATTTTGTATTTGACAAATTATTTATACATTTGATCCAAAATTTTATAAGAATACGTTGATAATTATTTACAAAATATATACAAAAAATTCGATAAAAAATTGATCTCTAATATTTTTTATTTTTGAAAAGTATTATTGATGGTTGACAAAAAAATTACAAAAAAAAATATATATTTAACAAAAAATCATCAAATTTTGAAGATAAAAATATCTCATTTTTCTAATCATGCTTACAAAAAAATGTTTTAAAATTCAATCTCTAAAATACTTTTTGAGAATACATATTTAATGTTGGGCATTTTTATCGCGTTTTAAATAATTTGAGGACATTTTTGTCGATAGAAAAATTTGAAAGCATTTTTATCAGCACCAAAATAATTCGGGTATATTTTTTGTGGTTTACTCAAAAAAAAAAAGACCCTTAATTTTTAAAAGTATTAGTATTTTTCAAACTATTTAAGAAGTTTTTTTTTTAAATGAGTTTATACTTATTAAAATGAAAAATTTATATAGTTTTATATCTAAATTTATTTTTATATTTATGTTTATTATGATCCTTAAAATCTTAAAAATGATTTTATCAAATATAATTATTATTTATATTTATTAAAAAAATTAATTTAATTTATTAAATATATGTACTGCAGGTTTTAAAAAATAATTAAAAATCAGTTTTGATAAATTGCTTTCAGAAAATAAACACTTTACCAAAATAAACACTTTTAAGTATAGTTTTCATCTTTAATTAATTAATGATAAAAAAAAAAAAACATAGAACTTGGATGGTAGAATGAGTACCAAATTATACTTTAAAGACGGTAAAAGAATGAATATTAGTTGAGACTGAGTATTGTGTTAAAAAATCATCTCTCTCCTATTAGCAAAGGACTACAATTCTTCAACGATGGCGGGCTTTAACTTATAATATTACATTATTACCTGGAAGAGGTAAAGTGTTGACCTTATTCTTTTGATTTTTAGTTTATGGACATAATGATTAATTGATTATACATCATCATGCCTTACACAAAGTGGTTGTTATATCTTGAAATTTTCAGTTATGCACTTATGCTTTATTTATTTATAGAGAGGATGTAATTCATCTGTATTGTCAAATTTAAGAGTTCTAATCCCATTTTTCTTGTACGTCTCAACCATATATTATTTTACTTGAATCGGTTGAATAATGGCATACTGCTTATCCTATATACTAGGAAGATTATAGACTGAATCATTGAGTTCTAACTTCTAATCACTAAACAAGATGAGTTAATTTACTTTTCTTTCTTTTTTTTTAAATCTTTCTATTTTCTATTGGTGATTTTTCATTACTAGATTTAAAAGTCCATTATTTACCTTGCATTCTCATAGAATGGCAGACTAACAGATACTCTAACCTACTACTTGTTATGGTGCAATCTGCGAGGATTAAAATTAGAACAATGATAATACACAAAGAAAAAATTTAGGACCAGCATTTTTGTTGAAATCTGAACAGCACTTAATCATCAAAGAAAAAATGATTAATCCTACATCATTAGATCTCATTTCACACTATTAAAAATATTAATAATAGTTAATTGATGACTAAATATCACAAATTCTACTGACCACCTAACACTCCTCATACATAAATAGATGGCTGAACCAAAGAAATACAGATTTCATAATTATTTTTGTTAGAATCTAGCTTTTAGATTCTAAAATTATAATAGGTCCAAGAGCATCGTTTTTAGAGACGTGTGGGTTCATAAAAAACGTAATCTGCCTCGTATATATTTGCCTAATATTCTATATATATCTCACATTAATTTATTCAGATTTTTTTTAAATCCACCCTTCAAATAATATAAATAAAGAGCTTAATACATGTCTAAAATATACTATTTATTCCTATTCTTTAGGATAAATATTTTTTTTATTTTTGACATTTTTTTAAGATATATCGCACATTAATCATTTTTAAATCTCAACTAAGCCTCATTCATTAATAAAATTGGACAAATCAACCCTTGCAATTAGTTGACAACGAGTTGTCCGTCTGATGTGTCAGGTGACGTCTGATGTGTCAGGTGGCATATGATGTGTCAATGCCAAGTGTTGTGTGTCAATTCCAAATGGTTATAGGGACTAAAACACCCCTCTCCTATTCCTCCTCCTCCTCCTCCTCCTCTTTTCTCTCTTTTTCAGACCCATTATCATTACTATCTACCTCCACAGCCTTAAAACTCTTTTTGCATTAACTTTGACAATATCATAAAGCTAGTAATTCATATATCATTAACAATTTAGCATACACTTCGTATATACAAGAAGACAAAAATTGGGGGCAACCGAAAGGCCTCAGTGACGAGCTTGAATATCTCACTAGATGTCATGTGGGGGCTCTTGTAGCGCTTGCGAAAGATGAGGCAGGGCAAATGGCTCTGGACAGTGTACCAGTCAAGGAAGAAGGAGTTGTTAGCGGAGGCAGCATAAAGGATGGTAAGGCGGCAAGGATCTTGGTGACGCAGAGAAGATTTAGGGTGAGCTATTGAGGGAGGTTGGATGAGAGCGAGAAAGAAAAGAAGAGGAGGAAGAAGGAACCACAAAGGTGGTAACTGTTGGTGGTAAAACAGAGGGAGAAGATGGTGGTTCTGGAAATGGCGTGATCAAGGAAGAAAAAGAGGAGAAGAGGGAGAAGATAAAGAAGAAAATAGAGGTTGGTTCGGCGAAGGTGGTGCCACGTTGATGGTCATGAAGGTGAAGTTTGATGATGATGGTGATGGAGATGATAGTGACTAGCCGAAGAAAAAGAAGAAGAAAAATTTTGAAATCCACCTCATCAATATTGATTTTATTAGCTATGAGAAAAATTTGGATTTCATGGTCAGAATCTTTATCATCAGTATCATTTTCGAGATCCTTCAATGATATCACAAGCACCTTCTCCTTCTCCTTTTTGATGATGTCCTCTTTCTTTTTTTGCAGACAGTCAGACAATGGCCAGATTTTGTGCAATTGTTGCAGATTACATTACTTTGGTCTCTTTTGAAGTCCCTTAAAAAAAATTTTTTTTTTGCTTTTCTTTTTAATCTCATCAGCCTCTTTAGTATTTTAGCAAAGAATACGAGATTATTATTGAAAAAAATATCATCTTCTGTTTCTTCGTCCTTAGAGGAAATCTTTGACTTCAAATCAACTTTTTTTTTTTAGGTTTTTGGCTTAGGTGAGTTTGTTCATAAGTCAATAGTGTTTTTCTCAACTCATTATAAGAGATTTTTTTTTTCAGATTGTTCCCTTAGTAAAGTAGTGCTCTTGGTCTCCCTTGTTTGATAAGGCTTCTTAGAATCTTTCTCACAAATTCTTCTTCGTCGTGTTTCTTCTCCATAATATCAAGATTATTAATAATAATGGAGAACCTTTCAAATAATATCTCGTTTATGCCTTCATCTTCCTTCATGAAAAACATCTAATATTCTTTCATAAGCATATCAACTTGAGTTTCTTGAACTTGTTCAATCCAGCCCTTCTGAAGTGAGCAGCAGCTTATCCTATATTTTCTTTGTAATTTTTCACCTTGAGACTTTTCTAAATTTCTCAAAAATAATTGCATAATACATCAGATTAATTGCCTTTCCATTTTACTCGATTTTCTTCTTGTCTTCGCCATTCCATTCATTATCTTTCTTTGGAACCACATTTTATTTTGCATTGACATTGGTAGGAATTATCTGGTCCATCGAGGATAATCTTTCATATGTTGTAGTCTGTGGATTGTACGATGATCCTCATCTTTTCTTTTCAATAGGCATAGTTATTTAGTTAGTTTCATTGAAGTATGGTGACCTATTATTGAATTGTCTTTGCGTCAGAATATACGTCACAATGTTAGTTGTCATGGATTGTTAATCCCAAATTGTTAATTTTGTCCCTTAAGTCTAAACTCTAATACCAATTGAATGTTCTCAAATGACATGAGAAAGGGAATTGAATAAAGGAACCACTTTTTATAGCTTATTAAACAGGATGTGCAGAACTCTTAAATTATATGATTATTTTAGTTTTACTTCATCTCGACAGTGTAGAGAAGGGAAAGAATGAGAGATAGATAGAAAGAGTGACACAACGACGGCTGATTTAATCAACAGTAAATTCGACGATAAATTTAAATATATTTTTTTAAGTTATTTAAAAATTTAATATATAATTTTAAATATTTAAATTCAATAATATCTAAACTAACAAAATTCAAAGTTTTATAATTTTCTATAATAATTTATCTATAATTTTTAGTTAATATCTTTGACTAAAAATATAATGGCCAACCCACAAATACGATGCTTAAAACTACGCTTAATATAACATCAATGAAGTCTTTTACAACAACCATTAGTTTATCATTGAATGTTTGCATTACCATATCTACAAAACAGCTTGCATTTTCTTGCAAATACATACAAAAATAGAGACAATTATAATTAGATAGAACAAGGAACATGTATGAAGAATGATAGAAAATTCAAATAATGCATATATTGCTACAAAAAGTTACAAACGGTATGGGCTCATTTTTATTGATATGGAGGTTTTGTGTATGTGTTATCTGGATATGGATGCATGGGAGCACAATACACAATTGTGGGGCAGTTATTTTTCTAATGTCAGGTGCCACAACTCGGACGGTCCGAGTTGTTTGAGCGTCCTATTTTGCAAGCAAATCGGTAGGTCTGATTTGGGGAAGGAGAGATGATGAAATTCTGGATGATGGAAATCGTACCATCCGAGTTGTTGGTGGTGTTGGTTTTTTTTTTTGTTGTGTTATGAAATCGGAGGGTCCGACATGTAATTTTTTATTATTTTTTTGAATTCAGTTGAGGTAACCGCATGGTCCGATTTGGTTGGGACTTTAAATAAAAGTTGGTGAAAACTGGATCAGAGCAATCACTCTCGCATCTTCTTCTTCTCCTTCTTCAACGGTCCTCTGGTTTTTAGTTCCTCTCTGTCGTTACTTGTTTATTAAAGGAGCCAAAAATCTAAAACTCAAGTTTATGAGGTTGTTAATGTGATTGAGAGAAATAAGTGACAGAGTGTTATTGAAGGTGTATTATTTTGGTCAGATTTTGTTACAAACATCTGAAGGAGTAACATTTATTTGTGAAAATTCGTTAGATTTGGTGATTCCTTTTACAATCTCATTTGAAGAGCTCAAGGGTGTGATCTGTGAAAAGATTCATTCTGAGAGGGCAAGAAGGATATCATGTATTCTATACAGAAATCCTATACAAGTGTTTGGTGGATTTGTCCAGTTTCAAACGAAATATGTAACGGACGAAGCGAGCATGCAAGATATGTTTTCCATGTATATGGAAAATCGGAGTCAACTCTCGTTCATCGAGTTGTATGTGGAGTTTGAGCAATCTGAGGCCGACCGGAATATTCTACGGGGGGATTACAATAGCGACAGTGAAGAAGAGTTCAAAAGCAACTACGAAGTTGTTGGTCCAGATGGAGATGAGGTTCCAGGTGACGGAGCTATGGCTCCGGATGTGTCTGATGTGGCAACTGCTCTGGCAAACGATGTGCCGTTTGAGGAGCCATCATTCATGCAAGTTTTGGATTTGGAAGCCATGCATGTTCCGAAGTTTCCGGATTATATCAATGCAGGTACGTAATTCTCCATAATTATACGAAAGATTGGTTACCTATTTGTGTATTTAACTCTAAGATAGTAAATTTATAAGAGAGTTATTGATTTAGTTAAATTTAAATTAGAATTTATTAGTTAAGTAGTAAACTAGTTAAATATCCGTTAGTATTTATGAGTTAATTTAGTAAATTAAGTAATTATAAATTGGAATTTATTAGTAAATTAGTTTAATTAAAATTGGTTAAATTGGAATTTATTAAGTAAATATAAGTAAATTAGTTAAATTAAAATTTGTTAAATTGGTTAAATTTAGTTAAATTAAAATTAAGTCAATATAAATAAGAATTTATTAGTAAATTAAGTAAATATAACTAGTAAATTAGTTTAATAAAAATTGGTTAAATTGGAAGTTATTAAGTAAATATAAGTAAGTTAGTTAAATTAAAATTTGTTAACTTGGTTAAATTTAGTTAAATTAAAATTAAGTCAATATAAATAGGAATTTATTAGTAAATTAAGTAAATATAACTAGTAAATTAGTTTAATTAAAATTGGTTAAATTGGAAGTTATTAAGTAAATATAAGTAAGTTAGTTAAATTAAAATTTGTTAACTTGGTTAAATTTAATTAAATTAAATTTAAGTCAGTATAAATAGGAATTTATTAGTAAATTAAGTAAGAATAAGTAGTAAATTAGTTTAATTAAAATTGGTTAAATTCGAAGTTATTAAGTCAATATAAGTAAGTTAGTTAAATTAAAATTTGTTAAATTTGTTAAATTTCTTTAAATTAAATTTAAGTGAATATAAATAGAAATTTATTAGTTAATTAAGTAAATATAACTAGTAAATTAGTTAAATTAAAATTAGTATCTGTTAGTTGATTAGTTGAATACAAATAAGTATTTGTTAGTAAATTAGTTAAATATAAATAGTTTGGAGGGTTTTATTATAATTGATGTAGTAAAAATTTGTTTTATCTTGATTTTCGAATGTTTAAATATTTATGTTTTTAAAATTGGTTGTATGGCTGTTCGCAGAAATTTCTTTTGTCGCAGATGGTAAATTTGCCGTTGGGATGGAATTCAGTTCCAGGGAGGTTGTTATTAAGGCGATAAAAGAGTATACTATACGAAGAAGCGTAGATTACCGGGTGTATGAGTCTGAGCCGTTGACATTTTATGCGAAGTGTACACAGTATGGGTTAGGGTGTGATTGGCTTATCCGGGTTAGCATGATTAGCCGGAAGTACTGTTGGGTTGTAAGGAGGTATAATGGCAGTCACACATGTACCAGAGCAACAATTTCTCAGGTTAGTTGCTTTGACCGGCAGAATGAGGTCTTTGAAGTGCGTGAGATGCCAAGTGGACTGGAGTTTGCAGTGGACCTACGTGGCCTTCGATGTGACTGTGGTGAGTTTCAGGTGGACCGGATCCCCTGTCGACATGTGTTTGCATGTTGTGCCAACCAGCGACTGGATTGGCAAGTGTATGTTCATGATGTGTATAAGATGGACCAAGTTCGGCGGGTGTACCGAGCAAGGTTTAGGCCACTAGGTAACCCCACTACATGGCCTTCTTACAACGGACCTCGGTTCATCCCAAATCCGTTCCTAAGACGCGTCGGAAAAGGTCGCCCAAAAATGACGCGATTCTTGAATGAGATGGACACACGAATGTTATGTCGGCCTAAGCGATGTACGCTTTGTGGAGCTGAGGGGCACAGCCGTAGCAGATGCTGTCAGCAAGGTGGTGCAAATGCCAACAGAGATCATTAGTAGATTCTTATTCTGAGATGACATTATATATGTGACATTATCTATGTGGCAATATATGGTTTGTCATGAGTTGTCAATTTGAATTAAGCAAGTATGTTATATGTAACATGTTCTGTGTTGCGTTATAAACTACGGCAACCCAGCCTTACTCTCCATCTGTAGCATTTTATAATATGACATCAAACAAAAAATAGTCCACATATTTAATCCCTTCAATGAGTTCATAAATACGTAAATTCTCTAAACAAACCATCTACTAAAACATAGTCCGTAGTCCAAATCATTAATACATAATTACTCTAAACAAACCATAGTCCAGATCAGTATTAATACATAATTACTCCAAGTCATGCATACATAATGCCCAACACATGCAAAGAATTCTAAACATTGTACACATTTTTTAAAGCATAAATAAGAGTATTACACCACAACTACTTTCTCATTGCCCACTTTACATCATTCACAAAATTCTTGCATTTTTTTGCGGCCTTTTTGAACACAGAAGACGTGTAGCGATTAGCGCTACGACGTGGTGGATCAATCCTCAGATTGTAACCTTTGCCTTTGTCATCCGGAGTTTGTGCCCGGCCTGTATACAGAAAAATAAAAACAATTGAATATCATGACATTAGGTAGTCAAACCAACATGGATACCACTTATGAACACAAAATAATAAAAACAATTAAATATTATAACATTTGGTAGTCAAACCAACATGGATACTAGTTATGAACACAAAATCGAATATGTAAAGGAAAATACGAAGCATAATACCATCATTGCGGGATTCCTCATCCTCATCGAACTCCTCTATTTCATCCTCATCATCATCATCCTCGTCATCCGGGTCATCTACTAGATATGCATTAGTCTCTTGCTCGAGTGGGTTATCATCTTCTTGAAGTGGTCCCATGTCAACACGGTTAGGATTTTGACTATTAAAAACTCCGCGTCCACCTACACTTCTACTAGAATCGACAGATACGAACCCTCCGGAAGTGACAGATGAGGTATGGCACGGGAGCCTCGCATCCAATGAATACCTACCTGCCAAGAAATCAGGCTGATTGGCATATTGTGGTTGTCTTGCATCTGCAGCCATGAACTCAAGCAACTGACTAAAAGAACCTCCTTCTCCTGGTTCAAACTGTGACATACCCCAATATTGTTGCGGCATTGGAACGGACGGGGAGAACTGTGTCTGAAGTACATACTGGCTTGAGAACTGAGGTTGTTCTTGTGGAAGTGGATTCGAAGTAGGAGGTGGCACCGGCTGGGGCTCCAGTTCCTCATTGTCATTATCCGCATCCTGACTATCCTCATCCATACCCTCACCACCATCATCCATATCCTGATTACCCTCATCCATATCCTGATTATCGTCATCACTTTCTTGACCCACAAGATTCGACAAGTTCAAGTGGTCACCATATTTTGACCGGTACCAGTACATATAAGTTTCCAATGGATGCTGTGAAGGCATGGGAAGCTCAGAAAGAACGTAGTGATACCTGTTTGTCCAATGCATAACCCAACTTGAATGACTCGGTGTTGTGGCCCAGTTAAGATTCTTAGGACCAGTCAGTACTTCTCCATGCGCCTTGTCAAGATTCTGCTCCTGCTGAGGTACTCCCTGAACGAAACCGAACTGTCGCCTGTACCTATCGGTAGCATGCCACTCGATACATTCAAATGACACCAACGAAACAGTAGCGGACCACACAACCGATTGCATATAGATCTCAGGAGGAATTATGTTCGGATTCACGCGATCCACAGCATATGCAACCCACACAAACTGGGAAAAATAAAAGATACTCATGAATACAACCCAGAACATCAATAACAATAAAAATGCCTCATAAAAATGCCCCAAAATCATAAATCTTTAAGTAAACCACACCTGGCCTTCCTGGAGTTCATCAAAGGCCTTCCTAAAGTGAGCTAGATTCAAATATCTATATCGTCGATCACCACGCTCCCAGTTACGCCACCTAATATCATATATTCAATTAGCTAAACTGAATTTAAAATGTAAAGCTACGAGTAGATTGTAACGTAACATTACCTGTTGGCTAATAGAAAACTGTGGAGTTCTCTGGGGAGCGGCGATAGATATGGCAGTCGGATCCAAGCCCAACCGAGCAGAAGTGTTATTGGACCATCTATTTCCTTACAATTATAACGAGATGCCCTGCATAACCCCCTGTAGAGGTGTGCAAGGCATGCCGAACTCCAACTATAATGTCCAATACTGGCAAAATCACGAAGCAAGGGTAGAAACTTCCAGTGCACACCTGCCCCAGATTTATCCCCAAACAAGATCGTCCCGATCAGCAACATAATATGGCACTTCACGTACCTCTGTATACTTAATTCATCAGTCAACTGAATGTTTTCTTTTAGCTCCCACAGCCAAGTCAGTTTTATACAACATCCTCTACACTTTGACTTACGCGGTGCCACTCCAAATTGATGCAAACATTCTGCCTCCAACGCTGAGAAACTACTCATTGTCATCCCAGTAACTGGAAGACCATTCGTCGGGAGACCAAGAATTAGAGCCACGTCTTCAAGAGTTACGGCACACTCACCAACTGGAAGGTGAAACGTATGTGTATCAGGGTGCCACCGTTCTATTAGAGCATTCACGAGTGCTTTCTGATTTTGTACGACACCAATTTGAGATGCATGATAGAAGCCAGTAACTCGTAAATGGTCTTCCACCCAATCGTTGTACCGATCCGGAGAAAGTGGATGGTCACAGGTCAACATTCTTAATTTCTACAAAAAACAGAACAAGTAATTAGTCAACTCATAAACTATTGCTAATTTATTACTACAAAGTAAGAATTTTTAAACTACAAACACTTATTAACAAAATCTTCACAACTAACTCAACAACAAATATTATTTGAAACCAAACATCTGTTATAAATTATTTGACTTAATTTGACTAAAAGAAATAATTACTACTTCCAAAATGAATTATTAATAACATTAACTAATACATACAAATACATAGATTCATAATACATACATATACATACATTCCTAATAAAATCTCAATAAAATTAGTACATTAGAGATACTGTTTGTTTTTTTATTTACGACATATCAATAATTTTTTTAATATATAACATTATTATTATGGATTTTATTAATTACCTATTAGCTATTACTTAAATAAATTTAAACATATATTTCAAAATTTTAAAAAATATTAATAATTATCGTAAATATCTTCTTAAATTCATTTTCTAATAACAATAATAATTAACTGCTCTAACAATGATAATTACAACTAATTAAAGTAACACACTTTTGTAAATTAATACTAATAACCATTCAGTTCTTATTTATTACTATGTTCAACTGTTCATTGTAGCTACAATAATATTTAATAATATGGTAACAACTATAAATAATTAAAAATTTATAAAATATTTCAAAAAACAAATTGTATCCAAAAATTAATAACAACTCGGCACTTTTTATTTATTTTTATAATTTATTTTCTAACTATTTTAATATTTCACTTCTTCCGAAATTCTAAAAAATATAAAAAAAATATTAAACAAATTAAAAAAAATATTGCGTTTTTATTTTAACCACGGCAACAACAAGAATTTATATAGCTTCACCATTAACACACTAACAATAATAATAATTAACATACACTAACAATAATAATTTTCATACAAAAATAGTGAAATAAATTAAAAAAAATTAAAATTACTCCTAATTATTCTATATATATTTCTAAGTTCAGATCCTAACAATAATAATAACAACTAAATTTTTAACAATAATAACTATAATTATAAAAATTAAAAAAAATTTAAACAAACTTACATAATCAGGCAAACTGAGATAGTGCATAATATGCAGCTCAGGACGATCAACATCTTTGATTTTATTTTTTTTGGATATTTTTTTTTTCTCCCCATCATGCAAAGCACCAACAGCAGAGGGATGAAGAACAACATTGGAGTTTTGGGGATGAAAAGTGAAAGCTCAAAGGTGAAACTCGAATGGTGAGAGTTTTTGTTGCATCCAGCAACCTTGTATGTGGGGCACCGTCTGGAGAGCAAGGGTTGAGTGCCGCATGTCCAACATGCATCAACTCGGACCCTCCGTTTTCGCACGAACAAGTCGGACCCTCCGTGTTGATGGTGGTGTGTCGCACGGTCCGATTTCCTTGACTTCCTGACACCACATCCATGTTCAGCACCTTCCCTTCCCATAACCCGATTCAACATATTTGTTAGTTCCATATGAAAATTAAAAAGTGAACGGTATGTAACTTTGATAATTTTCTTTATTTGTAGCATAAGTAAATTCTTAATTGATGTAGTTGGTGGTTCTAGAGATTCATTGGTAACAATTTGCTCCATTTATAAACATGGACAAAGCAAGGTAAAAAAACAGTGCAAGAGGTAGTAGTAATTATAAAACATAGACAATGCAAACTTACTTTAGTGCACCCCAATTCTCACTTCACCCATAAATTTATGTTTACTCTTCAATCTTCCCTTTATTAATAAAATAAACATCTCATTTCATTTAACACTTAAACTATATAATACTCTATTACTAAATATTAGATATTATAGATATTAACATATAGAAATATATTAGTATCCAAACATTCAGTTTTTGCATGACCACACAGCCCACTGAAGACAAAAAGTTAGAAGAGCACAACACATAATAAAATTTAAAAAATTAACAATAATCATTAATAAGTCAATAATTAATTCAAAAAATTAACTCAAAAAAATTAACAATCAACTAAAACATTATCAACTCAGAACAAATCTTAAATTACACTCTACTTAACATAATATTATTTAATTTCTAATTACACTAAATTAATGTAACAAACTCTAATTGCATATTTCATTAAAAAATTTAATAAAAAATTTAATAAAATACTTAATAAAATCCTAAACAAATAAAAAAATATTAAAGTTATAGAAAATTTATCTCTAATAGTGGCTGCAGGATAGAGAAAGCGTGGTGATGACAGGAGGTGGTAGTAAAATCTATGGTAGTAGAGCTAGGGTTTACTAATATAATAAACAACCAAAAAAAAATAGACAACAACTTTATTTTTGGCGCAGTAGACCTCAGACACTGTGAAGGCAACGCAAGACAGCTTTCTACAGAAAGGGACACCAACAGCAGTAGCAGAGGCTTTCAACGGAGACTCTAGCAGCAGTGATGATATCTTGTTGATCTGCGACGACAATGGGGCTAAACGACAGCTCCAAGTGGTGCCCAACAACATTCTTCAATGAAGAGAGGGAGAGAGATGAGAGAGAGAGAGAGAAGAAGAGGAGAGAAAGAGAGATTGCAGAAGTGAGGGAGAGGGATTTTGCGTTTGAATTTTACAGAAGAGAGAGAATTTGCAGAAGGTGTTCATCGTTGCCTGCTACAATTCACTGAATTCTATTATTGTCGAAAAATTTCGACGAAAATTCAGCGCTAAATTTGGCGCTAATAAAATTAATTTTTACATCTCTATTTACCGTTGAATTTAGTTACGGAATTTTAAATTTAACGGTAAGTTATTCTAGGAACAAATTTTCACTCGTAACTGTCAAAAAATCTAATGGTAATGTCCGTCAGTAAATCTAACGAAATTAAGCACATTTTTTGAAATGTCTCTTATCACTCACCTAAGCTAGCTCAAGTTTAGTAACTTCTAAATATTAACCCAACTTAAAAAAAAGAAAACCAAATGCACTCTAATCCCAATAGACTTTTAAAACAAACATTCAAATAAAAACAAAAACAAAAATGACTTGTTGATTCCTTCATATATATGTAGCTTAATCTCTTTTCTAATATAAGAATTATTTTCTTATTTGTTGTAGTAGCCGATGCACTCTTCAATATCATAGTCATTAGCTTTGATTGAGAATTATTTGTTAGAATATTATTTTAATTTTTTAATTTATTTGTGGGCAATATATATATTAATTATAATAACAAATTATGCTATTTCAAATTACATGACTTATATAAAGGTGATCTCATTTATTGTTATAAATGTTAAATTGAATTAGTCATAATTACTTTTGATTTGGAATTAAATGAGAATAAAACCAGATATTATCTTTTGGACTTCAGATACTATTTTATTTGGGTTTTAGGGTTTAATGGGTGTTATACTCAAATATAAATAGTACCTTCAGGGTTTCGGTCCCCAATATACCAAAGCCGCCTTTGTCGCTCTTTCCCCATCAAAAGAGTTACAATTTAGCCTTAAGGATACAGAAGGCTTTGGTTGAGGAAGATCGAAAGAACCACAAAATCTAAATTCTTTCATCAATTTTTAATTTCTACGAGTAAAGGTACGCTTCTGCAATATGATATATTTTTGGTGATTTAATATAGATTATCTGGATTAATAAAATAATTTATTCTAACAAATGGTATCAGAGTCATTTATGATTGAATCATTAAAAAATAATAAATTTATTTTTTGTTTGTGTTCGATTTTTTTATTTAGATTTGTGGAATCAAATTTAAATCCATGAGGTTTCTATTTTCCCGGGTAAGAACAGATTTCAATATTTATTTATATACATTGAATAAAAAAAATGAGAAGAATCATTCGATCATATTATTATTATAATTATCATTCAATTATATGAAATTCTTGATTCTTGTTGTCCTTCTGAAATTGACGCAATACTATGGATTTATATATATCACGAGTTTCTCAAGAAAATTTTATAAATTTTGATCCTATCACGTCAAGCATGACAATTGATATATTAACTGTATATATGTATTTCGTATTTATTAAATTATAATTGCCTCAGATTTAATTGTGTATGCTATTAATTTGGTATAAAATTAATGGATTATTCTTTTGGGATATAAGGATTATTATACCTACTAATTTTATAAAGATTTGACTTTGAAATAAATTGATTGAATAATATACTACTAAAGTAGTCTTTTTTGTGAAAATTGATTTATTCAGAAACATTAGAAATATGGTGATATATAATTCATGCGAATATTGGTCAAGTCAAAGGAAAGTCTATATTTGGCCGAATTATATATACATATTGATAGTAAATACATGTTTGGGTAACTAATTAAGAATAAAGTAATGCTTATTATTTATGCGGACAATAATCGGCCCAAAGGAAATTTATTGTTTGGCCAAATAATAAGCATTGCACACTTTTGTTTATTTTCTATTAATTATGCTGTCAATAATCGACCCAAATGAAGGTTATTGTTTGACCAATTAATAGAAAATATATGCAGTAATATATAGGTTGTGAAGTTTAAGTTTCCATGTGCGCATTAAGTCGGTCCAAAGAAAGGCTTCATGTGTGACAAAAATTTTGACAATATTTGATTATTGCAATAAGAGTATCGCTTACAGTTAATTTTTCTAATACAAAAGATTGAAAATTAATGTTGTTCTAGAGATCTCAATATGAATTTTTTTATATTATTTAACTAATATTTACTGCAAGTTCTTTTTGTTCTAATTCAGAAACTATGGCTTCAGCTACCAATATTTCTGCATAAATTAGCAGTATTTCTATGTTGAATGGTTCAAACTTTAAAGTTTGGAAGGATACCGTGGAGATTGTCCTCGGTTGTATGGATCTGGATATATCTCTTCGAGAGGAGAAACTCACTTCCACTCTAGAAAACCTTAATGAGATTATAATAGAAAAGTGGGAGAGATCCAATCAAATGAGCATTATGATCTGAAGCGCTCAATTCCTGAGGCGTTTTGGGGCTCAATTACTGAGGATAAAGATGCTAAACAGTTCCTGAAAGATGTTGAAAAATTATTTACTAAGAATGAAAAGGCGGAGGTAAGTAGCCTTTTGAGCAAACTTGTCTCCATGAGGTATAAAGGTAAATGGAACATAAGGGAGTAAATTATGAAAATGTCTCATCTTGCTTCAAAATTGAAAGCACTAAAGTTAGAGTTGTCTGAAGATTTACTTGTGCATTTCATTTTGATCTCCCTCCCTGCACACTTTGGACAATTCAAAGTGAGTTATAACACTCTAAAGGACACTTGGTCCTTAAATGAGCTTATATCTCACTGTGTGCAAGAAGAAGAGAGGCTACATCAATATAAGACTGAAAGTGCTCACATGCCTTCATCTTCTCAGTATAAAAGAATAGTGCGAATGCACCTTCTCAGCAGAAAAAGGTTAAGAAATAGGATCAAGCTTCAACCTATTTCTTCCGTAAGAAGATGAGACACATGAAGAAGGATTGTACCAAATATGCCACCTGGCGTGAAAAAAAAGGTATAATTCTTATTTTCGTTTGTTCTGAGGCTAGTTTAAGTTATGCACCTATTGATACTTAGTCGGTAGATTCTGCTGCTACTACTCATGTAAGTGTTACTATGCAGGGTTGCCTGTGGAGCCGACCGCCGAGTGATGGTGAAAGATACATCTATGTAGCACACGATAATATAGTTGCAGTCGAAGTTATAGGAACCTTTAGATTATGTTCCACGAGTGGATTTTACTTGGATTTATTAGAGATATTTTATGCACCGTCATTTAGATGAAATTTGGTTTCTGTTTCTTGTTTGGACAAATCATATTATTTTTTGTTCGTTCAAAAATAATACAGTCAGTCTCTTTTATAATTCGAATAATATTTGCTCTAGTCATTTGGTGAATAATCTATATGGGCTTGATTTGAATTCCTATAATAATAAAATACTGCAAATAGGTACAAAACAAAAATTAAATGAGAATTCGGGATCATTATGGCACAAACGCCTAGGTCACATCTCTAAACGGAGAATTTAGAGACTCATGTCGAATGAAATTCTTAAACCCCTAAATTTGGCAGACTTTGAAGTCTGCATTTGACAAACGAAAGGAAATTAGGTGCCGAGAGAGCTAAAGAGGTCTTAGAATTAATACATACCGATATATATGGCTCATTCCCTACTATCTCTTAGAATGGACAGTGATACTTTATTACATTCATAGATGATTACTCTCATTACGGGTATCTATATTTAATTCATGAAGAGTCCCAAGCCTTGGATGTTTTCAAGTCTTTCAAAGCTGAAGTTGTACTTCAACTTGGAAAGAAAATTAAAGCTGTCAAATCTTATCGTGGTGGTGAATACTACAGAAGATATGACGGTTCAGGTGAGCAACGTCCTGAACCTTTTGCTCTTTTCCTAGAGAAGTGTGCTATTATTCCGCAATATACCATGCCAGGCAAACCTAGCATGAATGATGTTGTAGAGCGAAGGAACCGAACTCTTAAGGACATGGTGAGAAGTATGATTAGTCATTCTTCCTTATCTAAATCACTCTGGGGAGAAGTCTTAAAGACTGCAATGTACATCCTTAATAGGGTGTCAAGCAAAGCAGTTAACAAAACTCATATGAAATTTGGACTGGGAAAAGGCCCAATATAAAGCATTTGCATATTTGGGGATGTCCAGATGAGGCGCGACCTTATAGGTCGCATGAAACAAAATTGGACTCAAGGACAAGTAGTTGCTACTTTGTTGGTTACGCTGAGTATTCACGGGAGTACAAATTTTACAATCCTACATAAAGGTCTATTTTTGAAACAGGAAATGCGAGATTTCTTGAGGACGTTGAGTTGGGGGGGGAGAAAATATTAGGAATGTTGCTTTTGATGAAGATTCTGTAACTGACAATGTTCAGGTCCTTGTGCCTATTATTGTTCAAGATACAGTTATAGTACAAGAGCACAATGAGAATCCTACTGTAGATCCAGTTACAGTACAAGAGAATAATGAGAATATTGTTGTTGCTCAAGATACTGCTACAGTACAGGAAAATAATGAGAATCATCCTCAACCCCAACCCATATAGCAAGCTCAACAACCTCAAGAAGTACCATTAAGAAAATCCAACAGAAAGAGGGAGAAAATTTATCTATGATCTCAAACAAGCTTCCCGTCAATGGTATCACAAGTTTAATCAAGGTATTACCTCATATGGTTTTAAGGTAAATATTATAGATAAATGTGTATACGGCAAGTTCAGTAAGAGTAAATTCATATTTTTGGTCTTATATGTTGATAACATTCTACTTGCCAATAACGATATATGCTTATCGCATGAAACTAAGAAATTTCTATTGAACAAATTCGAAATGAAAGATCTTGGTGATGCCTCTTTTGTATTAGGAATCAAGATACTAAGAGATCGCTCTCAAGGTATTCTTGAATTATCACAAAAGAACTATATAAAAAAAAGATTTTAAGTAGATATGTCATGGAAAGTTGTAAACCAATGGACACACCCCTAACTAAAGGAGATAAGTTTAGTCTCAAGCAATGCCCCAAAATAATCTTGAGAATACAGCAATACATGATAAACCTTATGTATCAGCACTAGGAAATTTAATGTATACTCAAATCTGTACACATTCTGATATATCATTTATAGTGGGAGTGTTGGGTAGATACTTGAGCAATTCAGGCATAGATCATTGGATAGCTGTTAAACGCTTAATGCGTTATCTAAAGAGAACAAAGGATTACATGCTTACTTATCGGAGATCAGAAAATTTGGAGATCATTGGGTTCTCTGATTCCGAATTCATGGCATATGGTTGTAAAACTTTGTCAATTAGCTTCGTATAGTAGATGACATTGAAAGGTCATTAAAGATATTTTGTGACAATAAGTCAGCAATACTATACTCCAACAACAATAAGAGCTTGACAAAATCGAAGCATATAGACATCAAGTTCTTAGTTGTCAAGGAGAAAATTCAAGAAAAACAGATTTTCATAAAACATATAGGAACATAATATATGCTAGTAGACCCATTAACCAAGGGATTGATCCCTAAAGTCTTTTATGAGCACACTGCTCGGATGGGTGTCAATATTTGCGATGCTTTGATTTAGTGGGAGTTTATTTTATGCTATATGTCCTATGACAAATATTGAGTTATTTTTTCGGTAGAATTAAGTTGATAGTTTATTTCATGTTGTGTGAAATGTTCACTTTTGCAATATTTGTTTTGCGTTTGATCTCAATAAAGTTTTAAAGTTGGACCAGCTGGAAATAGACACGTATGAGATTACTTGGCATGTAATTTCTATATTACGCATCCAAATTTGATCTATGTCGTTAAGTATGTTAGGATGGTGATTGTCGTGGTTTAGTCACGATATTAATGTGATAAAAGCTGCGATGATTCCATATCTAATATATGAGACGGACCAGATTGTCAAAATAATGAGAGAAATAGCATTCAGATGTGCGAATAAAGTTTATAAGATGTGATTATGTTAAGAAAGAATATATGTATAGCCAAAGTGGGAGATTGTTAGGAAATTATTTTAATTTCCTAACTTGTTTGTGGGCAATACATATATTAATTATAATCACAAATTATGCTATTTCAAAGTAAATGATTTATATAAAGGTGATCTCATTTATTGTTATAAATACTAAATTGGATAAGTCATAATTACTTTTAATTTGGAATTAAATGAGAATAAAACCAAATATTATCTTTTGTTCTTTAGATAATTATCTTTTGGATTTTAGATATATTATCTTTTGGACTTTAAATACTATTTAATTTGGGTTTTAGGGTTTAATGAATGTCATGCTCAAATATAAATAGTGCCTTTAGGATTTTGGTCCCCAATATACCAAAGCCGCCTTTGTCGCTCTTTTCCCATCAGAAGAGTTACAATTCAGCTTTAGAGATACATAAGGCTTTGGTTGAGGAAGATCGACAAAATCACAAGATCCAAATCCTTCCATCAATTTTTATTTCTACGAGTAAAAATACACTTTCACATTATGATATATTTTTAGTAATTTAATATGGATGATATGAGTTAATAAAATAATTTATTCCAATCATTTCCTTGTTTTTTTTGGTGACTTAAAAGAAAATAAACAAAAACTAAGAAAGAAAAAAAAACAAGAAACTGCTTAAGAAAGGCAGTCCCGCTGAATACTACTCTCAAACTCCTTCCAAGGCAATGGAAGCTCCACTTGGGGAGAAATAGTCCTCATTGCAGTCTTTGCCATGATGTCTGCTACTGTATTTGCATCTCTCAAGATCAACCGAAGATCAGCACGCCATTTCCAAGACATGATATCTCGGATTTTTAACACCAAAGGATTAATAAACCCAGAGCAATCTTGTAAATTATTGACAATAGTAAATGCCTCCACACAGTCTGTCTCACATATAATGTCTCTTTGTCCCGAGTCCCATGCTAAAAGAAAGCCTCTCCAAATAGCAAACAGCTCTCCTTGCAAAATGCTATGACTCTCAATTGTTCCCAGACAGCCTCGTTGCCACCTTCCCTTCCAATCTCTGCTAACACAAGCAAAACTAACTCGAGCACCACTGCCAGGATAGCTAGTATCACAATTAATCTTAAAGGTACCCACTAAGGGGGGAATCCAAGAGCCACTAATGGTTGAGGGGATAGATAGTCGTTGAAACTCAAAAATATTTCGGAGCTCCTTTTCTAAGGACAAAGCCATACCAATCACCTTGTCTGTGGTCCAATGCTCGTGAGGATGAAAGATCTCATTATTTCTCGAACACCAAATCCACCAGAGACCAGAAAAGAATCTAAAAGGGCGCTGTTTGCTATTATATAAGAACCAATTCATCAAATCCACTGGTTGATCGGAGATCCCTAAAGCTTGCCAAACAAGTTGGGCTTTTGGACAATCCCGAATACAATGTAAAACCGATTCCTGACCTGAGAAACATCGTGGACAGCTATCCGTGTGCGAAATGCCCCTCCTAAAACGAAATGCAGCAGTAGGAAGAGCCTCCCGAAGACATAGCCAGGCCAAAAATTTGTGCTTTTCTGGAACATGTTGACGCCAAAGCCAAAGCCAATTACCCCTATCCTCCCAACTAAACATCTTCTTACTGAGCCACAAATAACCACTATGAGCATCATAAACCTTTGAGGCCGCACCAGTCCAACACCAACCGACCTCTGAACCAGCTTGAACATCTGGGTTGTAAGAGTTAATATTGCTCTGCAGAGACTGATTCAGATGAGAATAGATATTCTCAAGGTTCCACTGTCCAAATAACCAAAGGTCCAAGATCCTGAGATCCGAATCAGAAACATTTCCTTGTTTGACTTCATAACAAAGTGCAATAATTTCCTATGAATATGTGATCTGATATTGCTAGGATATTCATCAATCATGTGCTATCTTACTTAAATTATGGATTATTTAATTGTAAAACTTAATTACATAACAATTAATACCTACAATGCTCACGAAAAAAAAATTTAAATATGTGAAATTAATTATGTTCATTATCGCTGGAATTAACATATATATATACAATTTAATTGTACCTAATTTTCTACTAAAATTAAAAGTATAATTTAATTGTCAAAATAAGAAAAATAAATTTGATCCAATAATATATAACATTATTTGATTTGCTTGATGTTCGAGCATCGATGACATTTCTTAAAATGTATAATTTGTTGAGGATATTTTTTATTATTCGAAATTTTTTTCATAAAGCACGTAGTCGAAATAAAGTGATGACTCCGAACTATAATTCAGTTGAAAAGTTTTTTATTAAAAACTCTTCAACTATTGTAATTAGAGTCAAATTAAGAAAAGGTAAACTGTTTCTGCAAAAAGCAATTTAACACTCAGATTACAACCATTTAAAAGATATAATAATTTTATAAAAATACAAATATAAAATGTTAGAGAATGATTATTTCACTTGTAGAAATTGTTTGGTAGGTCGGTTACCAGACGGTTCGGGTCAGGACCCAGGGTGAAGGAAAGGGCTCGTCTGGTCACGGTCTTCCGGTCCGGACTGGGGAGGTCCCGAGCACGTCGTGTGAGAAAAGAGGGGGGTGCCACCTGCAAAGACACTCCGACGCTCTTGTCAGAATATGTGCAGGCGAAATGAGGGTGGTGTAGGGATGTGACGTACCTCGGGGGAAGAGCCATTCTTCCCCTTATATACATGTCAGTCCTGGGCCCCTCTGGAGGTCAGGCCCATATTTTCAGGGACGCTGACCCATAGCTGTGTGTGAGCTGTATGGGACGCGTGTCCGGGTCGGTTGAAGGGAGCGTAGCCGGGCCGGGTGGAGCTCGGGTCGGGTCGGCCCGCAGGAGTCCTGGGCTGGGCCGTAACAGTGCCCCCGACGCGCCAGTGATGGTCGCGAGGACGATCGGTGGCGCGTGATTTCCTTACTCGTGCGTTGTCGTCGAGTCGGCTGACTATGGGAGAGACGCGTTTCTGGTGCGCGTGTCTCTTGGTCTGCTGAGGCGTTCGTTCGTCGCTTCGTTCTTCGCGTTGAGTATTAAATGCTCGTAATGATTTGAAAAAACTCTGCGCGCAAAGACCATTTTGCCCTTGCCTTCTTTCGCGCTTATCATGGTGGTTTTTAAACAGTTTTCTTTTCTCTTCCTCCCACTTTGCTATTTTCATCTTCTTTTCTCCCTGACATCTAAAAATTCTCTGCTCGAGCCAACTTGTGCCTCTCTTTTACGCTCCAGTTTCGTACTCTACTTCAGGTAATTTCTTGATCCTTCTCCCCCTATGTTTATATTATGCCTCACTGTTGCAGTAGTTACTGTTTGTATGTTTTGGTTTGCTTTTGTTGAATGGCTTTCCATTGGTGGGGTAGACGAACTAGGGGAGGGGTACCATTCCTGGGTAGGTTTTAGGTGATTTGCGTGATAGGTGTAGTTTTTAACTGTTCTTGGCCATGATCTAAGTTTGAAAAGGCGTAGTTTCTGGGTTTCTATGGACTCCCGACCTCATAGTCTAACGGAGTGGTACCCCGATGTAGGTATGCCTCGCATCGTTTCCCGGTTTTCAGGAACTGGCGCGGCCTACGACCCGTACGCCTGGGTGACCGACGATATAAGGAACTCACCCAACCAGATGGACTTGGAGGAGTTGACCGAGTTCCGGCAAGCCGGCTACTTGTGTGGGGGGATGATGGTATTTTTGTGGAAAAACGAATTTCCCAAAACACCAAAAACTCACCGGCAAGTGTACCGGGTCGTATCAAGTAGTAAAACTCACTTAGAGTGAGGTCGATCCCACAGGGATTGATGGATCAAGCAACTTTAGTGGGTGATTAGTTTAGTCAAGCTAACATTGAGTGAATTGGGTGAGACTTGAAACAACAGAATGTAAATGACAAGGAATTATAAATTGCAGAAAGTAAATGTACAGAAACTTAAAGTGCAAGAAAGGTAAATTGCAAGAATCTTAAATGACAAGAAATGTAAATTGCATGAAATGTAAAGGGGATTGGGTGCTGGAAATTAAAACTCAACAGGAAAGTGTAAATAGCAATCAAACAGAGAAGTAAAAGATGCAAAATCATGCAACAGATCTAAACAGAAGAGTAAAATGCCTTGAAGAATTTTAAAGACAGAAAAGCAATGCTTAATTTGCAGCAATTTAAAAGTGGTTCAAGATCTCAGGAGTGGAAGAGACTAGATAACAATTCTAGATCTCAAATCCTTCCTTGATCCAACAAGAACAATTGCAAAATGAAAAATGGAAGAGTAAATTGCAGAAGAAGAAAGATGAAAGCAATCAAGGAAACTCAGATTTCATGCAGAAGAGGAATAAGAGATTTCAGATCAAGTGAAACAGAATTCCTTCAATTCTTGATCCAAAATTCAAAACAGAATGGAAAACTAAAGAGAGAGAGAGAGCAAAATGAAAACTAAAGAGTGCAAAACTCCCTATTGGAGCTAGCCTCCTTTCTAATTGAGCTCCCCTAATGAGATGGAATTGATGCCTTTATATAGGCTTTACAAAGTAAAAAATGAAATTGAAATGAAAAACAAATTACATGAAAATCCTAATTCTAGCTTGTTCTTGTGCCTTTGAGTGATGATGTGGGCTTTGCTTGCTTTGGATCTGAGGAGAAATGGGTTTGGTTGGCCTTGATTCAATTTGGAGAAGAATTGAATTTAAATGGAATTTTTATTCAATTTTTGGTCCATGGGTGTTGCTCCCAGGGGAAAGCTCAGTTGGAAAACCCAACTTAGCTTTCAAGTTGTGCTGTCCGTGTCATTTGATGCGCGTCCAGCCTTGGTTGTGTGCCAAAATTGTGCGCCAAAGTTCCTTGGTGCCTTGGGTCCGTGTCAATTTGTGGGGGAGAAGGGGGGAAGTAGTGCTCAGTTGGGAAAACCAACTGAGCTCCCCTTGTGGCGCCTTGCTTTTGTCTTCAAGGTCCCAAGTTCAACTCTTGGTGGAAGAAGTTTTGTGAGCCTTTTCCTTGAATTTTCTTGAGTGGAAGCCCGATAAAGCTAAGTTGGAAAAGTGAACTGAGCACTATTTTGCTCTTGCCTTGCTTTCCTTGTGTCTCCCCCTTCGAACCTTGGTGGAAGCATTGGCTGATTTTTTTTGCTTATTTTTAGCCCCTAAAGATGCATTTTACTCGTGCCTCAATTTCGTGCCAAATATGGACTATGAGCCATCGTTGGAAAGCTCTGAATGTCAGCTTTTCAACGCAACTGGAAGCACATCAATTGGACGTCTGTAGCTCAAGTTATTGCCCTTTGAAGGAGGCATGGTCATGCTGTAAATGCCCACTTTTAACTTAGCGAAATTTCTTGCCTCCAAGCACATTTTTCTTGTACGGCAAAGCTAAGTTCACTTAGCTTTGTGTGCTGATTGTTCATGCTTCCTTGATTTGGTCATGGGCCACGCTTTTAAAAGCGTGGCCTAAGGCTCCAAAGTGTGCTCCAACTTCAAAGTGTGCCCTAAAGCTCTTTTTTTTCTCCTTTTTAGCTTATTTTGTGCTTCTTTTTCTTCTTATTTCCTACCAAATTTATAAAATTAAAAGATCAAGGAAATATACCATTTAAGCATAAAAGAATGTACTATTTAAGCACTAATTATCAATTTCTTGTATGAAAAAGTATAGAAAAACATGACATGGTGACATGTCATCACAACACCAAACTTAAACCTTGCTTATCCCCAAGCAAGAAAAGAATCATGCAATTAAGATTGACAACCCAAGGTAAGAAGAATAGCAACTCAATGTTCATGGTAGGCTAGTTTTCTATGCATGCTACAATCACAAAAGAAATGTAAATGATTGATACTTCTATCTAGCTCATTTTATGAAATCTTTTTCTTATATTTCTTCCTTGAAACAAGCTTTTGATTTTCTTATTGGCTTCTCCTTTTAGGTGCTTTGCCCCATGAGTTGATAACAAAGCTACGACTTCTAAATGCTTTGTTTTCAAGTATTACCACTTGATACATAAGCACCACAAGCATTTAATTAGAGGGCTTCATTTTTCTTTTCTTTTCTTGACTCTCTAATTATTGATGCTCAGAACCTTGAGCTTTGAGAGAGTGCTTTTGCACTTGAGCCTAGCCTTGACTTCTAAGTGTTTTGTTTTCAAGCATTTGGCTTGATACATAAACACCACAAGTACTTAACAAATTGTCATTGGTACTCAGAGCCTTCAGCTTTCTCATTCTTTCCCTTTTTTTTTTTTGCTTTATTTGCAATTGGCTTTTCAAGGTTTTCATGTTTTCAAAAGATTTCACAAAATGTACGAGATGAAAACTTCAATTAATTAAAATCTAATGCAATTGAGCAACAATTAACCACACTAGCCTTCCAATACTTGTATGCACATGCTAAAATCTTCTTTAATGCCTTGTTTGTTTATGATCATGATGCTTTACTGCTTTGAACTTTACAAAACTCAAGTTGGTAATTATAATGGCATAGCAACATGTTAAAAATCTAAATTCAAACTATGCTTATTCATACCACACATGCATACAGAAAAGATGAAGACAATCATGCAATTTAAGTGTTGGAAACAAATGAGAAGAAAAGGAACTCTACAACCTTGTAGTTCATCTTCATTATTGTTGTCATTTTCCTCTTATTCTTCCCTTTCCCTTGCCAAATTCAGAATGCTTGCTCATTCTCAAGCAACAATTAGAACAATGGCTATGGGGCTAAGATGGATCATGAATGTCTTATACAATGAAATGTTAGTAGCACATGTGTTTTAAGCAAGCAAATCTAAAGATAATAATCAAGGCACAAGAGACAGAGACATTTGTAATTGCAAACTTAAGAAGGTGAGCACAATACATTGCATAAAAGATAAGTGGCACACCAAACTTAGTGTGACACTTTCACTTGGAATTAATGCAAGTATCTTGTAAGAATTTGAACCAAATTTTGTTGCATAGCAACACCAAACTTAGAATGCAATCCTATGTCCATTTTATTTGAAATAAAACTAAATGAAACTGTTGTATGTTAAATACAATCACCAAGCCAAGAATCCTGTCATGAATAATGATTTCTTGGTGATGTATTAACAAAAACAGTTAAGTGGCAAACTAAATAAAAGCATTAAAAGCAAAAATGACTAAAACAAAGAGAAAACTTAAAAGAAAAATAATACTGCAAAGGCATTATGATTATGCAGACAAGTGGTGTTGCTGGATGATTTGCATAAAAACAAAATAAGTGGCACACCAAACTTAGAATCTTAGTGTGACACTTCCATGTAGAATTGATGCAATCATCCAAAGGGATTGAAAACAATTTGTTGCAAGGCAACACCAAACTTAGAACGTAACCATATGCCAATTTATTGAATTTAAACAAATCAAAGAATGAAAACAAAGCAAAGAAGAGAAATTATACCTACGGTTGACATGTTATTCACTTTCTTCCTCTTCTTCCAGTTTGTTAAGAAGAATGACCTCAAGGGGGGAGAAGTTTCAGCTATTGTCCCCTTTCTTGGTTTCCTCTCAGTAAGCTTTCTTTTGTACATGGCTTGATTGAGTTTACTTGCTGGATTAGGGACAGAATTGGTGTTCTTGCTAGTTGCCTTCACTTCTTTGGATTCAAGACTTGGTTGCTGTGTGATTATTGGAGTTTTATATTCATCCAGAGCCTTTTGAATTGGTGGTTCCATGAACTCTTCCTTCATGTACTTCTCTGCCTCACTTGAGTGTAAATTTTCTGGAATGACTTCCTCACTTTCATGCTCCTCCCCTCCCAACATTTGACTTAATAGCTTTTTCACTGAGGAGGTTTGTTGATCTTTCCAACATTTCTTCATCTCCTCTTCATATTTTTCAATCACAGATTCAATTGTTGAGAGTTTTTGGGTCAGGGAAGTTTGTGAGAGTTGTGAGTCTTCATGTTCCCTTGTCATCTCAAGTGCAGTCTCATTTTCAACCACCTCATTTTTCATTAAAAATCCACTTGACTCAGTAGCCTCTTCCTCTTGTTTTTCCTCCTTTTTCGTTGCACTCACCAATTGAGCTAGCTGCGCTTCCATGTTTTTGAAGGAGTTTTCTTGTTCTTTCCAAACTTTTGTTGTCTTCTCCTCATATCTTTTGAGCATGGACTCAAACTTTGAGAATCTTGAGTGGTTCATGGAAGTTTGTGTGGGTGGTGAGTTTTGAAAGGGGCTTTCTGTTGAAGCATGGTCAGTTGATGATATCTTTGGATGAATATCATATGGAGTATTAGAATTCCCTTCCCAGCCACCATTAGAATCATGACTTGCATCATTTTGTGGTGGAGGGAAATATCCCATATGGTTTTCTTGCTCATCTTGTGTCTCTGAAGCAAATCTCCATAAATTGGAGTGTTTAGAATTTGTATTTTCTTGGTGATATCCCCAGCCACCATTAAAGATTGGTGATGGTGGGTAATATCCCATAAAATTTATTTGATCATAAGATGAGTTGAACTCCATTTGAATTTTGGAAAACACAACACCAAGGAAAATTGAAATTACTCATATCAGAGATGAGAATTTCTTAGTGAGGCAAAAACTCAAACACCTTGGTTTCACTTTGAAACAGAAAACAAAAATAAAGAAAATGCTTGATCTAGACTCCTCACCCACTTAATCATTGTTGATCTAAATCAATCCCCGGCAACGGCGCCAAAAACTTGATGGTATTTTTGTGGAAAAACGAATTTCCCAAAACACCAAAAACTCACCGGCAAGTGTATCGGGTCGTATCAAGTAGTAAAACTCACTTAGAGTGAGGTCGATCCCACAGGGATTGATGGATCAAGCAACTTTAGTGGGTGATTAGTTTAGTCAAGCTAACATTGAGTGAATTGGGTGAGACTTGAAACAACAGAATGTAAATGACAAGGAATTATAAATTGTAGAAAGTAAATGTGCAGAAACTTAAAGTACAAGAAAGGTAAATTGCAAGAATCTTAAATGACAAGAAATATAAATTGCATGAAATGTAAAGGGGATTGGGTGCTGGAAATTAAAACTCAACATGAAAGTGTAAATAGCAATCAAACAGAGAAGTAAAAGATGCAAAATCATGCAACAGATCTAAACAGAAGAGTAAAATGCCTTGAAGAATTTTAAAGACAGAAAAGCAATGCTTAATTTGCAGCAATTTAAAAGTGGTTCAAGATCTCAGGAGTGGAAGAGACTAGATAACAATTCTAGATCTCAAATCCTTCCTTGATCCAACAAGAACAATTGCAAAATGAAAAATGGAAGAGTAAATTGCAGAAGAAGAAAGATGAAAGCAATCAAGGAAACTCAGATTTCATGCAGAAGAGGAATAAGAGATTTCAGATCAAGTGAAACAGAATTCCTTCAATTCTTGATCCAAAATTCAAAACAGAATGGAAAACTAAAGAGAGAGAGAGCAAAATGAAAACTAAAGAGTGCAAAACTCCATATTGGAGCTAGCCTCCTTTCTAATTGAGCTCCCTGACAAACCCCAATTTGACGGTTTATCTTGTATTGAATTTAGGGGATTTTATCACCTTTTACCCACATTTATTCAATGAAATAGCATGGTTTTGTATATTCTCCTTTAATTGTGCTTAAGAGTGAAAACATGCTTTTTAGGTCTTAAAATAGCTAAATTTAATTCTCCTTGATTCCATTAGATGCCTTGATATGTTTGCTAAGTGATTTCAGATTTAGAAGGCAAAGATTGGATCAAGGGAATGAAGAAAGAAGCATGAAAAGGTGGAGAACTCATGAAGAAATGAAAGAACCGGAAAGCTGTCAAGCCGACCTCTTCGCACTTAATTGACCATAACTTGAGCTACAGAGGTCCAAATGATGCGGTTCAAGTTGGGTTGGAAAGCTAACATCCGGAGCTTCGAAACGATATAAGATTTGCCATAGTTGCATCGCGCATAGAGGCGCACACGCGCACGGTACGCGGACGCGCCGATGGTGGCACATGACCCACTTAATGCAAACGTGGCCAGCGATTTTAGAAGCCTTGTGGGCCCAATCCAACTCATTTCTGATGCTATTTAAGCCAAGGATTGAAGGGGAATCAACATACTTTTCATACTTTACTTTTACTTTAATCATTAGTCATAGTTTAGTTTTAGAAATAGTTAGAGTTAGAGAGAGAAGCTCTCTCTTCTCTCTAGAATTAGGATTAGGAATTAGGGTTAGATTAGGATCTCATAGTTCTAGGTTTAATTCAAGTCTCCTTCTACTTCTACCTTCAATTGATGATTGCTACACTTTGGTTCTTCTCTCTATCCCTATTCTCTTGTTGTAATTTCTCTTATTTTGTTTCTAGGTTTTGTAATCATGATACTCTTATTCTCTTTATTTTCTTTCAATAATGCAATTTGAGGTAATTCATGATAATTGTGATTTCCTTGATTGTTGTTGCTAATTCTTTACATTCAATTGTAGTTAGAATTCATTCTTGTTGTGATTGACTATACTTTTCTTTTGTGCCTTCCAAGTGTTTGATTAAATGCTCGGAAGAATGTTAGACTAGAATTTTATGTTCTTGGCTTGAGAAGGTAACTTAGGATTTCTTGAGTCACTAGTGTCCAATTGATTGATAGTTGATAGCCATTAACTCTAGCCTTCATTAATCCAATTAGTGGAAAGCTAGGACTTACGGACTAGGATTGATATAACTCACTTGACTTTCCTTTGTTAATCGATTTAAGGATGACTAAGTGGGATTAATCCTTGCAACTACCATACTTGTGGCTAGTGATAATGATGAAGACCCTTGACAACCAAACCTTGCCAAGACCATTTTGTGAATAAAGTTTTCCTACCATTTACTATTCACATTCCTCATCCAAAACCCCAAAATAAACAAGTCCATAACCAATAACAAGAACACTACCCTGCAAGTCCTTTGAGAGACGACCCGAGGTTTAAATACTTCGGTTTATAGATTTTAGGGGTTTGTACTTGTGACAAACAAATTTTTGCATGAAAGGATTATTGTTGGTTTAGAGACTATACCTCAACGAGATTTCATTTGTGAAATTCTATACCATCAAAAATCCATTCATCAAAATGGCGCCGTTGCCGGGGATTTGCAATGGTGTTAGGTTATTGGTTATTGTACATATGTGAATATTGTGAATAGGTTTATCTTTTGTTGTTTCTTAATTTTTGTTAGTTTTATTTTGTTCTCTCATTATGAATTCTCACCACTTTGGCTTTGAGTTTGGTTCTAAGTGTGTTGTAGGAAATGTGGACTTTAATGGCAACATGTACCATGGATGGAACCAACAAAGATGGGAAGAGCCTCAAGGAATTGATCACTCCTATTGGCAACAACCTCCGGATACTTATAGGTATAATTTCCATCCTAATGCATGCCAACTTAGCGGCTATGATGATTCTTTTTGTGACACTCAACAACCACCATCATATGCCTATGAATCTCATCCTCAACATGACTTTGAACCACCTTACTCACAAGCCACATACCACCAAACACCTCCATATGATCCTAATCCCTATCCACCATACCAACCACCTTATGAGCCATATGAACCATACATGGAACCCCCACCATTCCAACACAATTACTCTCAAGAACCACCTCAAATGTATGAAAATCTCCAGCCACAAGATGAATACCACTTTCCACCACAACCTCCCATGGAAGAATACTCATGTCCTTCAATCCAAGAGTCATATGATCCTACCCATGATATCCAAGAAGAACAAGAGTCAAGGGATCGTTTCAAGGAGACATTGGATCAATTTCAAGCAACCATGGAGTGTTTTGTGCAACAAATGAAAATAATGGAAAATATTGAACCACCACAACCTTACCAAGATGAACCACCTTCCAATTATGAAACTTCCCTCCCAAATAATGAACCTTTTTTTCCACCATCACCTCCCGATGAAGCCCCCACGCAAGAATTGAGAGATCTTGAATCTCATATCTTGAGGCCACAAGAGGAGGATGAAAAGAAGTTTAAGGAGCTAGGAGCCAAGATGGCTATCCTAGTGGAAGCCGTTAGCAACATGGCCTCCTCCCAACTAAGCAATCAAGGAACTCACATTGACGAATGTGGAGAAGCAACCAAGGATCATAGTGAGGGAGTGAGTTTAGAGCTTCAAGGTGAAGAAAAGGTGTTGAAGCAAGAATTGCCACAAGGGGAGGAAGTTACGATAATTGAGCCGGAAGAAGTGGTTGAAGCCTTTGAAGAGGTTGACCAAGAGATGGATTCAATCATTGAAGAATTCTTATGTACAATTGAATCCTCTCCAATTGGGTTTGACATAGAGGGTAAGGAAGAAGATACCTCACCTCTCATGCCTTTGGTGAGCAATGAAGAAGAAATTGAAGTGGAAGCAAGCCACCAAGAGGAAGAGGTTGAAGCTGAGGAAAGTTGTAAAGAGGTGGAGATAGTCAAGGAAGAGCACAAGGGAGTGGAACTTGCAAGATCATTGGAACCACCCCTTCCTAAGTCACCATCCTACACAACATTCAAGTGGGTAAAATTCTTATCCCTAAGCTTTACTTTCCCACTTGAATATGGTTTGATTGAAAATGATGGTCAACTTAGAGCTCTTTGTGGAGTTAAGAGTAAGAGAGAGTTGTGTAGTGGTTGGAAACATCATTCCAAGTTCATGATGGTTGCATGCTCAAAGTTGAATGGCAATGGTTGGTGTAAAATCAAATGGCATGGGTCTAGAAGGTTGTTTGGAAGCTTCTTTGAGAATTCTAAGGTCATGACACCCAATTGGAGCTATGATGATCAACTCGAAGATGGGTGCAAAAACAAGATTTGGGATCCGGGAATATATGAGGATCAATTTTGGGAGCTCATATCTTGGGAAGAACCTCACCCAAGCTTGGTGGAAATGGTTGAAAATTCTGACAACCAATTGAAGAGCAAGCATCCTTGGAGATTCAAGGATGAGTACAAACATAAGCCACCATGACAATAAGCTCCTCAAAATGTCCAACTTAAGGACTTAAACTAAAAGTGCTAGGTGGGAGACACCCCACCATGGTAAACTCTTTCCTTCCTCTTTTAGTTTTGTTTAATAAGTGATTTGAGTTGCCATTGTAGGTAGATTTTCATTTCATATTGATTTGTTTGTAAAGATTGGTTGTTAGTATGTTGTATTCATTAGTAGTAGATGAATAAATCCTAAAATCAAATTGCATTTTTGTGAATTGTTTGATATTTGATTGAATAAAGAAGAGTTTTGGACATTATAGGGAGCTCTTGGGCATTTTTTCTGCTTTTTGGGCAAAAAAAAAAAAAAAAAAGAGGGCATCGGCGCGTAAGCACGCTGTACGCGCGCGCGCGGATTGCACTTCTGCAACTTCCAGTACAAAAACCAGAGAGTTGTGCACGCTTTGTGCCAGCATTGTGCTGGGAGCACAAGCTCATCCACGCGTAAGCGCGCTGTGCGCGCGCGCGCGGATTGTCCCTGCTGCATCCACGCGTAAGCGCGCTGTGCGCGCGCGCGCGGATTGTCCCTGCTGCATCCACGCGTAAGCGCGCTGTGCGCGCACGCGCGGATTTGCACCCTGCTTTTCTCCTCCCTCCTTTCTCCTTCTTTCCTCTTCTCTTCTTCTTTCTTTCTCATTTTTTTTCTTCTTCCTCTCTTGAAAGATTTTTTTTTCTTTTCTCTTTTAATGTAAATAAAAAAAAATTTAATAATAAAAAAATATATATATATATAATAATAAATAAATAAATAAATAAAATACTAAAAAAAAAATTTTTTTTCTCTTTTTCCATTTTCTTTTGTCTATTACATTTGCATTCTTTTATTCTTTGCATTTTAATTCTATTTGTTCTCATTTTCTTTTCTAAATTTCTCATTTTAATAATGGTGTTGAATTCTCTCACTCATTTGTTGAGAATTTCTTGCATTTGTTTTGGTGCTTCATGACTTGTTACATTAATTGTAATATTTGTCAACACACAAGATTAGTGCTTTAGTCCTTCCTAATTCATTACCCTTTTATTTTTTTCTTATACCGCTTCTTCATTGAGTTAGGATAGAATCAAATGCTTTCATGCGTATCACTAATCTTGTTTGTGTCAATTCTTATTTGATCTTGATGCTCAATATACTCTCCATGCTTTAACTTTACTCTTGCATCAAGTATCAGTTGATATGCCTTTTGCTTATATTGATTTCTCACTCACATGTTGTAGCTACCATGCAGTAGAGAATCATACTCTTATTTGGCATTAGCCCCCGCCTATGTTCTATTTACTTTGATATCTTTGTTGTAGGCTTAATTTTCTTTCTTTTTCTCTCCTTTTAGGCTGGCCACCGAGAAAGGAGGAAACGGAAAAGATTCTAAATGGGGCAACGAACAAGTCATCCGCACAACCTTTCGAAGAAGCTCATCAATTGTAGCAACCCATCCACCTTGCTCTCCTTTGCATGCACCGAGGGCGGTGCAATCTTCAAGTGTGGGGAGGTCATTCGACCGATCTCCATGGGTAACAATTTCCCTTTCAACACCAAATTTTTCTATCTTTCTTTGTTAGAGTAGCTATTGCATTGCATGATAGGTTGCATGTTAGTTAGAATTTGTACATATTCTTACCACTTCTTTCATATTAGGACTACTTGGTTATGGTGATGATTTCTTTTCCAAGAAAATTGTTTTTAGGGCACCCTACCAATTTGAAAATTTTTGTTGAACTTGCTTGAAAGAATGTATTTTGGAACATGGTTTTTGAGCTAAGAACATAAGCAAGTGAGATTTGTGCCTAATTGCGTGGTTACATCTTATAACCACTTATTTTTCCTTTTTGTGTGCATTATTCTCTTCCTATGATTGTGATCTTTGATTTGTTTGATTCTTTATGTCCATTATTTTGTGTATTCATGCATTTATATGATTGAGGCCATCATTTCATTAGCTCACTTATCCAAATGGCCTTACCTTCTATCTTCCTTTGTTAGCCAAATTTGAGCCTACGATTAACCCACTTTGTTCTTAATTTAGCACATTACAAGCCTTAAAGCGAAAAACAATAAAAGTCTTTATTTGGATCTTTGATTAGCTTAGGCTAGTGTGTGTGAGTATCATTCAAGTGTGGGAACCTTGGGACATTGGGTGAATAAAATGGTAGTTTTGTATTATTATTGTAAATATTGGGAATTGGGTACATACTCATGCGTTAATTAAATGTATAGACCTTATGCATTGATGTTCTTGTGTATAGTTTGAAAGAAAAAAAAAATGAAAAGAAAAAGAAATAAAAGTGAAAAAGAAAAAAAAAGAAAAAGAAAAGAAAAATGTATATAGAAAAAGAAAGAAAAAAAAGAAGAGCAATAAAGGGGACAAAATGCCCCAAAGTGAAGCTCAATAAGAATCAATGCATAAGTGTTGTGAAATGAAAAAAAAATGCATGAGTATGTGAAAAAGTGAGGAATGGGTAGTTAGATTAGTACTTAATTGTATAGGTTATTATATAGGTTAGGTGGGAAAGTTTAAGTTAATCAAAGATTCAAATCCTTAAGTCCACTAGCCATATATGATCCTACCTTGACCCTAACCCCATTACAACCTAAAGAAAAGACCTCATGATACATGTATGCATGCATTGAATAAGTGTTGATTGTTAGAAGAAAAACAAATCTTGGAAAGCATGATTAAGGGAGAATTGAGGGAATCAACCCCAAACACCGAGCGACTAGAGTGCAAACACTTCCGGTGAGGGTTCGATGCTCAATTCCTTGATTCCCGGCTTTCACGAGCGTTCTTCTTGCAAGTCTATTTGAACTTCAATTTTTATATTTGAATTGGTAGGATTCATGAATCGTTATATGATCTTGACCCTACTTGTGCATGAATGACTTGGAGGATTGATTTATTTTTAACCAAGTAGGTACAACCATTTTGCATCTAGTTGCATTCATGTAGATAGGATGCATATAGATAGGTTACATTGAATAAATGTTGATGCCCTTTGCTTTCTCTTGGCTTAAGCATGAGGACATGCTTGGTTTAAGTGTGGGGAGGTTGACAAACCCCAATTTGACGGTTTATCTTGTATTGAATTTAGGGGATTTTATCACCTTTTACCCACATTTATTCAATGAAATAGCATGGTTTTGTATATTCTCCTTTAATTGTGCTTAAGAGTGAAAACATGCTTTTTAGGTCTTAAAATAGCTAAATTTAATTCTCCTTGATTCCATTAGATGCCTTGATATGTTTGCTAAGTGATTTCAGATTTAGAAGGCAAAGATTGGATCAAGGGAATGAAGAAAGAAGCATGAAAAGGTGGAGAACTCATGAAGAAATGAAAGAACCGGAAAGCTGTCAAGCCGACCTCTTCGCACTTAATTGACCATAACTTGAGCTACAGAGGTCCAAATGATGCGGTTCCAGTTGGGTTGGAAAGCTAACATCCGGGGCTTCGAAACGATATAAGATTTGCCATAGTTGCATCGCACATAGGGGCGCGCACGCGCACGGTACGCGGATGCGCCGATGGTGGCACATGACCCACTTAATGCAAACGTGGCCAGCGATTTTAGAAGCCTTGTGGGCCCAATCCAACTCATTTCTGATGCTATTTAAGCCAAGGATTGAAGGGGAATCAACATACTTTTCATACTTTACTTTTACTTTAATCATTAGTCATAGTTTAGTTTTAGAAATAGTTAGAGTTAGAGAGAGAAGCTCTCTCTTCTCTCTAGAATTAGGATTAGGAATTAGGGTTAGATTAGGATCTCATAGTTCTAGGTTTAATTCAAGTCTCCTTCTACTTCTACCTTCAATTGATGATTGCTACACTTTGGTTCTTCTCTCTATCCCTATTCTCTTGTTGTAATTTCTCTTATTTTGTTTCTAGGTTTTGTAATCATGATACTCTTGTTCTCTTTATTTTCTTTCAATAATGCAATTTGAGGTAATTCATGATAATTGTGATTTCCTTGATTGTTGTTGCTAATTCTTTACATTCAATTGTAGTTAGAATTCATTCTTGTTGTGATTGACTATACTTTTCTTTTGTGCCTTCCAAGTGTTTGATTAAATGCTCGGAAGAATGTTAGACTAGAATTTTATGTTCTTGGCTTGAGAAGGTAACTTAGGATTTCTTGAGTCACTAGTGTCCAATTGATTGATAGTTGATAGCCATTAACTCTAGCCTTCATTAATCCAATTAGTGGAAAGCTAGGACTTACGGACTAGGATTGATATAACTCACTTGACTTTCCTTTGTTAATCGATTTAAGGATGACTAAGTGGGATTAATCCTTGCAACTACCATACTTGTGGCTAGTGATAATGATGAAGACCCTTGACAACCAAACCTTGCCAAGACCATTTTGTGAATAAAGTTTTCCTACCATTTACTATTCACATTCCTCATCCAAAACCCCAAAATAAACAAGTCCATAACCAATAACAAGAACACTACCCTGCAAGTCCTTTGAGAGACGACCCGAGGTTTAAATACTTCGGTTTATAGATTTTAGGGGTTTGTACTTGTGACAAACAAATTTTTGCATGAAAGGATTATTGTTGGTTTAGAGACTATACCTCAACGAGATTTCATTTGTGAAATTCTATACCATCAAAAATCCATTCATCACTCCCCTAATGAGATGGAATTGATGCCTTTATATAGGCTTTACAAAGTAAAAAATGAAATTGAAATGAAAAACAAATTACATGAAAATCCTAATTCTAGCTTGTTCTTGTGCCTTTGAGTGATGATGTGGGCTTTGCTTGCTTTGGATCTGAGGAGAAATGGGTTTGGTTGGCCTTGATTCAATTTGGAGAAGAATTGAATTTAAATGGAATTTTTATTCAATTTTTGGTCCATGGGTGTTGCTCCCAGGGGAAAGCTCAGTTGGAAAACCCAACTTAGCTTTCAAGTTGTGCTGTCCGTGTCATTTGATGCGCGTCCAGCCTTGGTTGTGTGCCAAAATTGTGCGCCAAAGTTCCTTGGTGCCTTGGGTCCGTGTGAATTTGTGGGGGAGAAGGGGGGAAGTAGTGCTCAGTTGGGAAAACCAACTGAGCTCCCCTTGTGGCGCCTTGCTTTTGTCTTCAAGGTCCCAAGTTCAACTCTTGGTGGAAGAAGTTTTGTGAGCCTTTTCCTTGAATTTTCTTGAGTGGAAGCCCGATAATGCTAAGTTGGAAAAGTGAACTGAGCACTATTTTGCTCTTGCCTTGCTTTCCTTGTGTCTCCCCCTTCGAGCCTTGGTGGAAGTATTAGCTGATTTTTTTTGCTTATTTTTAGCCCCTAAAGATGCATTTCACTCGTGCCTCAATTTCGTGCCAAATATGGACTATGAGCCATCGTTGAAAAGCTCTGAATGTCAGCTTTCCAACGCAACTGGAAGCACATCAATTGGACGGCTGTAGCTCAAGTTATTGCCCTTTGAAGGAGGCATGGTCATGCTGTAAACGCCCACTTTTAACTTAGTGAAATTTCTTGCCTCCAAGCACATTTTTCTTGTACGGCAAAGCTAAGTTCACTTAGTGAACTGAGCTTTGTGTGCTGATTGTTCATGCTTCCTTGATTTGGTCATGGGCCACGCTTTTAAAAGCGTGGCCTAAGGCTCCAAAGTGTGCTCCAACTTCAAAGTGTGCCCTAAAGCTCTTTTTTTTCTCCTTTTTAGCTTATTTTGTGCTTCTTTTTCTTCTTATTTCCTACCAAATTTATAAAATTAAAAGATCAAGGAAATATACCATTTAAGCATAAAAGAATGTACTATTTAAGCACTAATTATCAATTTCTTGTATGAAAAAGCATAGAAAAACATGACATGGTGACATGTCATCAGGGGACTGACGAAGAGGCCAACTACGAGGCCATTGTCCCTGCCCCCCATGAGCATATTTATGAGCTCAACTTTCACTCCCCTCGTGTCCCCGATTGGATCTGGTTTTACAAGTCCATGTTCACACAAGTTGGCGTTCGGATACCGTTCTCCGAGTTTCAAATGGCGCTGTTGAACCGGATATCCGTCCCCCCGTCTCAGCTTCATCCGAACAGTTTGGCTTCGATCCGCTGCTTCAAAATGGTCTGCGAGTACTTGGAGCTGCCGGTGTCGGTGGACGTTTTCCTCTTCTATTTCAACCTTACCAACCCCTCCAAGCAGGGGAAGGCGAGAATAGGGTTTCTTTCTTTCCGTTCTGCCCAGGGTAGGAGAATTTTTGGCCTTTTTGAGGACTCCTACCATGGTTTTAAAGATAAGTACTTCAAGGTTCGTCCCGTCAAAGGTTGTCACCCCTTTTGGTTGTCGTTAGAGGGGGAGCGCCTTATCCAGACTTATTGGAGTTTTGGTGCGGGGTCGAATCCTTTCATCAAGGTGACGTACAAGAGGTTGTCGGCTGTAGATAAGCAAATAGCTGACGTACTTTTTGCCATTTTTGAAAAGAACCCCGTGAACCCACATCTTCTTATGGGTGAACGGGAGGCCGCCAGGAGCTATATTCGTGAGTTGTCTTCTTTGTTTGCCTATGTTTCTTTATCGTTGTTTTTCTTTTTCCGATCTAACGACTAACGTGCCTGTTGTTCGTTGCAGTGGAAATGTCTGCCACCGTAACCGGTCTTGAGAATCTGATGAAGACCTTTTTTGAAGCAAGCGACGACGAGAATGCCGAAGAGAAGGATGTCGGTAAGTCGGGGGGTCCTTCAGGGGAGAAGGAGAATCAGGCTGTGCCTTCTCCCCAGGATACCGATGTGTCGGGGAAACAGGCTGCAGGGGGCTAGGCTTCTCCTACCCGTGAGGAAGGGTCCGCTGAAGGGCACGTGACTCTGACCCCCCAACCGGATAGTGACGTGGAGCTTTTCCATACTCCTAAGAAGCGAAAGATGTCCTCCAGCCCGGAAGGGGCCCTTACCATAATGGAAAGGAACTTTGATGCCACCAAATTTATTGATTCCCAGCTGATACCCGAGACAGAGGAGCATTTTCACGAGACCGAACTGTCCGGGCAGGCGAGGTGGATGTATCGCACCTTGCTTCGTGGGGCCGTGATAGCTCGGAAGGCTGAATTCGAGTTATCGGGAATGGAGGCGCTCCGGAGGAAGCTTGAGTCCTCTGTTAAGGCGAACAATGACTTTAAGGCTCAAGTTGAACTCCTCCAGGGTCAGCTGTCCGAGATGAGGGGAAAGCTTAGCGCTGCTGAGGAGAAGTCGTCGTTTGTTGCGGAGAGGTTGAAGGCGTCCGATGAGACCGTGGCCCGGCTTCTTGAGCGCGAGATGACATTGGAGGGTCAGCTGAATGCCGCTCAGGGTCGGGTTGTTGCCTTGGAAAAAGAGCGGGAGCTGGCCGTCTCGGAGGCAAAAACCGCTAAAGCTGAAGCCGCTGAGCTTAAGAAGAAGCTTAAGGTGACCAAGGAGCAAGGGAAGAATGCCATCTCGATGACCGAAGATGCCCTGAAGGCTCAGCTGAGGATCGCGGCTCCTGATTTCGACACGTCGTCAATTGGCGTTTTCAAGACTATCCAGGACGGAAAGATTGTTGACATGCCGAGGAAGTGAGGTCTTGTAACTTAGGATATTTTGTAACGCGTTTGCTGAACAACTTATTGCTCGTTCTTTGTTTTGACTCTTTATAAGTTATACTTATTTGGTCGTTTGGCCAGGTTGCCGTTTATTGTATTTGTTGTCGTTATTTCTCTTGGGGGGCTCGCGCCCGTTTTCCCGTTTTATGATAGTTATGGCTTGGATTGCCGTGGTCGCGTTGTCGTCGCAGTTGGCTTTGGCCGTAACGAAGATGGCCCCCGGGGTGATCAGTCCCGGCCTGCCGTTTTAAGGCGCGCACGTGTGCGGCGCACGTAGGGAAGAGGTAGACAAGTACGAAAAAATTTTTCGACAAGTATGAGTTAATCGTTAGCTAAGCAAATTAATCAATATGGTGAATATTTGACAAGGTAAAAAGGTAGATTGTCATGCAAACAAAGCGGGTATTTACTATTTCTTTAGGTTCTCAGGTCGGCGAATCGTCTGGTCATGGGTAGAACCTTCTTAGGCTACCCGCGTTCCATGTTCTCGGCACTTCCTTGCCGTCGAGTCTTTCGAGCTTGTAAGCACCTTTGCCGAGTACCTCCCTTACCCTGTAGGGACCTTCCCAATTTACCGCCAGCTTGCCTTCCCCTGGGGTCGGGACGCCGATGTCGTTGCGTCGCAGGACGAGGTCCCTTTCCTCGAAATCTCGTTTGAGGACTTTTGCGCTGTAACGCAGAGCTATTCTTTGTTTCAGCGCCGTTTCTGTTAGGTGAGCCATCTCCCTTGTTTCCTCAATCAGGTCCTTTTCGACCGCTTCGCTCATGCCCGCGAGCAGTAGTCGGGGGCTCGGTTCGCCAATTTCGACTGGTATCACCGCATCGACCCCGTATGTTAGGCGAAAGGGAGTTTCCCCCGTGGCGCTTTGCTCGGTTGTCCGGTAATACCATAGGACGGAGGAGAGTTCGTTAGCCCAGCTTCCTTTCTTGTTGTCTAGGCACTTCTTTAGACCAAGAAGGACGACTTTGTTTGCGGCCTCTACCTGCCCGTTTGTTTGGGGATGTTCTACCGAGGAGAACTTTTGCTTTATCCCTAGGCCAGAGAGGAACTCCATGAACTTCTTGTCTGTGAACTGGGTCCCGTTGTCTGATATAACGACTTCCGGGATACCGAAACGGGTTATCACCTGCTTCCACATGAACTTCCGACAGTTGGAGGACGATATCGTAGCCAGCGGTTCAGCCTCCACCCATTTGGTGTAGTAGTCGATGGCGACAATGAGGTATTTGACTTGTCCTGGGCCGACCGGGAAAGGCCCCCAGGAGGTCGACTCCCCATTGTGCGAAAGGTCGAGTAGTCGTCAGAGAATTTAGCTCGGAGGCCGGTGCCTTGTGGAAGTTGGCGTTTTGTTGACACTTTATGCATCTTTTGACAAATTCCTTTGAGTCTTTCATCATTGTTGGCCAATAGTATCCTGCTCAGATGAGCTTCCTTGCTAGGGCTTTGCCCCCAATGTGGTGTCCACAACACCCCTCATGGACTTCTCTAAGCACGTAGTCTGTCTGGTCGGGGTGCAAACACTTCAACAGGGGCTGGTTGAGTCCCTTTTTGAATAGTTGTCCCTGTATAATTGCGTATCTGGCCGCCTCCCTTCTTAAGGCTTTGGCTGCCTTCTCATCCTCGGGCAACTTGCCGAGTTCCAGGAAGTTGGTGATGGGGTCTAGCCATGAGGGGCTTGACTTCGTCAAATGGAGGGTGACCGTTGGTTCCTTCACCATACCTTGGATGAGGGACCGGTTACCCGACCCTGGCTTTGTGCTCGCCAGCTTAGACAGGAGGTCTGCCCGTGTGTTTCTTTCTCTTGGGACGTGTTGGATGATGACCTCCTGGAACTGACTCGTTATTTCTCTAACCTTTTCCAAGTATTTTTGCAGGAGGGGGTCCCGGGCTTGGTAGCTTCCGTTTACCTGCAAGGTGACAACTTGCGAGTCGCTGCATACTTCGACCTTTGTCGCTCTGACTTCCCGAGCTAATGTTAGTCCGCCCAAGAGAGCTTCATATTCTGCTTGGTTGTTCGACACTGGAAACTCGAACTTAGTCGATTGTTCATAGATGACCCCTGCTGGGCTTTCTAGGATGACCCCTGCTCCCCCGAACGTTTGGTTGGAGGCCCCGTCAACGTGGAGCCTCCACCGCGTGCCCGTTTCCTCGGGAGTGTCCCCCGTCACTTCAACCAGAAAGTCTGCCATTGCCTGAGCTTTGATCGCGTGTCGGGGTTCATATTATAGGTCGTATTGGGAGAGCTCGATGGCCCAGGTCATCATCCTACCGGCCAAGTCAGGCTTTTGCAGTACTTGGCGAATCGCCTGGTCCGTCCTTACGACTATACGATGGCTCTGGAAGTATTGTCTTAACCTTCGGGAGGAGACTAGGAGTGCCAGCGCCAGTTTTTCCAGCTTGCTGTATTTCAGTTCTGGTCCTTGGAGGACCCTGCTAACGAAATAAACGGGTTGTTGGGTCTTTTCCCCTTCTCTGACGAGCACCGTGGCCATTGCTTCCTCGGTTACCGATAGGTAGAGATAGAGCGGTTCTCCGGCCCTGGGTTTTCCGAGGAATGGTGGTGCCGCTAAAATCTGTTTGAAGTGGTTGAATGCCTCCTCGCATGTTGGGGTCCATTCGAACGTCATTCTTTTTTTCATTAGATTGAAGAAAGGTAGGGCTCTTGCTGCTGACACGCCGAGGAATCGGGACAAAGCCGTTAACCTCTCGGCAAGTCGTTGGACGTCTTTGATACAGCCCGGACTCTTCATCTGGAGAACTGCCTGACACTTCTCGGGGTTGGCTTCCATCCCTCTTTGAGTAATCATGAGTCCCAAGAACTTACCGGCCTCCATGGCAAACGCGCACTTGAGCGGATTAAGCCTCATGCCGTGTTGTCGGAGGGACAAAAAAACACCATCAAGGTCGCTAAGGAGGTCGTTGGGTCGTGTAGTCTTCGCGAGTATGTCATCCACGTAGACTTCTACTGTTTTGCCTATAAGTTCACTGAATATCTTATTCATCAGCCTTTGGTATGTGGCCCCAGCGTTTTTCAAACCGAAAGGCATCACCCTGTAACAATAGATTCCTCCTGGTGTTATGAACGCCGTTTTTTCTTCGTCAGGTCGGTGCATCGGTATCTGATTGTATCCTGAGTAGGCATCCATGAAGCTCAGATACCGGTACCCCGCCGCCGCGTCAACGAGTGCGTCAATGTTAGGTAGAGGGTAGCAATCCTTGGGACACGCCTTGTTGAGGTCAGAGTAGTCTACGCACATTCTCCACTTTCTATTGTGCTTTTTGACCAGGACCACGTTTGACAACCAAGTCGAGTAGTCCAGTTCTCGGATGAATCCTGCTTCTAGGAGGCTGGCCGTTTGCCTGGCTACCTCTTCTGCTCTTTCTTGCGACATTTTTTTCCTCCTCTGGGCCACTGGCTTGGTTCCCGCCTTGACGGCCAGATGATGCGATATGAGCTGGGGATCTATCCCGGGCATATCGGCAGGCGTCTAGGCAAAGAGGTCGGCATTAGCCCTGATCATTTCCATCAATGGCTCCTTCATTTCGTGGGGGAGGTTCCTGTTTATGAATGTGAATTTATCGTCCTCCTCGCCGACCCTGAACTTTTCCAAGTCCCCTTCTGGCTCTGGTCTAGGTTTGTCGTCTATTCTGGCGTCTAGGTCAGCCAGGAAGACCCCAGACACTTCTTTGGATTTTTTCCTGAGAGAGAGGCTGGCGTGGTCGCAAGCGACTGCCGTTTCCAAGTCGCCTTTGATGGATCCTACGGATCCGTCATCAGTGACCAACTTCATCACCAGCAGCTTTGTGCTAATGGCGGCCCCCAGGTCGTTAATGGTTTTTCTCCCCAGGATGATGTTATAAGCCGTGGAGTCTCGTAATATTACGAAGTCCGCCATGACTGTTCGTCGCTTTGGCCCCTGTCCCACAGAGGTCGGGAGCGAGATGATTCCGTCCGGCTTGATGAAGTGGTCCCCCAACCCTACCACACCGTGCTGGTGGGTCGTCAGGTCGGCGTCCCTTAGTCCCAGGGCATCGAAAACATTTCGAAACATGATGTTTGAGTCTGCCCCCGTATCTACCAGGATTCGTTTGACGAGGCCCGTTCCGACCCTGGCCGTGATGACCATGGGCGGACTTTCCGGTGCCTCGTCAAACCATTGGTCCTCTGGGCCGAAGGAGATGGGTGGGATACTTCGGAAACTTCTACCTGTCGAGGTGGAGACCGCTAGGACCTTGGCGTCTTTTTTCTGTGCTGACTTTGACCTTGGGGTGGTATTTCTGGCCGTTACCACGTTTACCACCGTAAGGCCGTGGTCGTCACCCTTTGGTTCTTGCCGTTGCCTTGTTGGCCGGGATCTATCTTCGCTATCGTGGTCCCGGTTACGTCTCCTTGGTTCCCGTATAAGGTGGGAGAAGTCGGCAAGTTTCCCATCCCTGATAGCTTGCTCCAGGGCGTCTTTTAGGTCGAAGCAGTCTTGGGTCTTGTGTCCGTAACCCATGTGGTACTCGCAGTAGAGGTTCTTGTTTCCTCCCGTTCTGTCCTTCAGAGGTCGGGGCTTCGACAGTATCCCCTTTCCCGCTATCTGTTGGTAAACTTCGGTGATTGGTGCTGTGAGGGGGGTATAATTGGTGAACTTCCCAACTCGGGAGAACGGTTTGGGTGTTTTACCCGGACCGCCGTCCCTGGCGTGTTCCTTTGGTCTTTCTCTGCCTTCATAGTGCCGGGTTTGGTTGTGGGCGGGCTGCCGCTTATTGGCAGCCACGACCCGGCTGACTTCTTCGTCATTGATGTATTCTTTGGCCACGCACTGGATCTCTTGCATTGTCCAAACGGGCTTTGTGGTAAGGTGTTTCCTGAAGTCCTCATTCGAGAGCCCGTTCGTCAAGCATAGACTTGCCACCGAGTCCGTTAGACTGTCAATTTCCAGGCACTCGTCATTGAAACGGTCCAGGTATTTTCTGGTCGGCTCTCTGGGTCTCTGTGTCACCCCTAGCAAATTGATTGGGTGTTTGGCTTTGACAATCCTGGTCGTGAATTGAACCAAGAAGGTGTGGCTGATGTCGGAGAATTGAGTCACCGAGCCCTGCGGGAGGTTGTTGAACCACCGTATCACCGGGCCCGCCAAGGTGACCGGGAAGGCGCGACATCTGACCTCGTCTCCTACCCCTTCCAGGTTCATTCTGGCCTCAAAGGCCGTCAAGTGTTCCAGGGGATCTTGTGTTCCATCATACTTCATGTCTGTTGGCTTCTCGAAGTGTTTCGACAGCCGGACCTCGAGTACGGAATGGTGGAAAGGGGTCGCTCCTATTATTACTGGTCCCCGGGTAGTTCTCCCTGGCTCGTCATTCTCCCGACGGCCGTCCTCTTCGCCCCTGTTCGACGCACGCCGTCTCTCGCGTCGGGCGTAAATGATGGGGTCTCGACTTCTTCTTCTGGCTCGTCCCCGTCCCCCCGTGCTTTCCGACTCGTATTGGGGGCTGGGTGAACGCCTCGAGCGGCTCCTTGAACGGGAACGGGTGGGGCTTCGCTCCGGGGTGCGTTGGTCGCGTTCTCTTTCGGCTAGCCGGCGTTCTAAGTCTTGTATCCTATGGCGCAACTCTTGCATTATCCTGGCGTGGTTGTCGCCAGTTCCTCCGAAGGGGCGTCTTTCGTGAGTCTGCGTCGCGTCCCTCGGAGGCGACCTCTGCTGTTGTCGGGCTTCTGTCGAAACGGCGCCTCCCCCAAGCACGGGGGGCGCGGCCTCGCTGCCGGTCCCAGTCTGGACTAGTACGAAGTCCATGGACGGTCCCCACAGACGGCGCCAATGTTCGGTAGGTCGGTTACCGGACGGTTCGGGTCAGGACCCAGGGTGAAGGAAATGGCTCGTCTGGTCACGGTCTTCCGGTCCGGACTGGGGAGGTCCCGAGCACGTCGTGTGAGAAAAGAGGGGGGTGCCACCTGCAAAAACACTCCGACGCTCTTGTCAGAATATGTGCAGGCGAAATGAGGGTGGTGTAGGGATGTGACGTACCTCGGGGGAAGAGCCATTCTTCCCCTTATATACATGTCAGTCCTGGGCCCCTCTGGAGGTCAGGCCCATATTTTCAGGGACGCTGACCCATAGCTGTGTGTGAGCTGTATGGGACGCGTGTCCGGGTCGGTTGAAGGGAGCGTAGCCGGGCCGGGTGGAGCTCGGGTCGGGTCGGCCCGCAGGAGTCCTGGGCTGGGCCGTAACAGAAATAATAAAACTTATCATATATATACATCATATGACTTTCTTATTGTCTATAAAAAGTGTATTTTATAGACATATGATTGATGAATGTCATTAATATTATGACTGTTTAGTCATTAAGTCGAAAATAGTAATCATAAATTTGTTGATTACAAACTTAAAATTATGACAAACTAGTATATATTTCTATATCATTATATAAAAGATTAAATAAAATATATATAATAATTATTATTATAAATATTTTATAATATTATAATTAAAATTAAATTCTCAATATTTTTAATATTAAAATATTAAAAATAATTAGGTATTTGTGTTAATCAATTTGAGTTTGTTGAGTGATCATCTTACTCGTCTGCTTAAACAATTATTAGGAGTTAGAATCTCGTCTTGTGTGTGTAGCAATCCATTGGCTAGCGGTAAATCTTTAATAAATGGAGCATCAATATGTGGTTAGACTTGGCAGGAGTACCCAAATACGTGGGTACCCGACCGTCCATACCCAGTTGGGGAGGATAATAACTTGACCTAAGTCGGGGCTGATTTTGCTCAGGACAGGACATGGTCAGGTTTAGGGTGTACTTGCTCTGAATATATACATATAAACACTTTTTAGGAATTAGGATTTCTCTCACATCACAGATTCAGTGATTCACAACTTCAGTCCATACTCTATAGCCATGCAAGAGAAACCCAATCATCCTCACCCAAAGTCTTCTTTTTCTCGACTTCTCCATAAAAATCCTCATAGCTCCCCCAAAATCATCGTTGCTGAACCTATCGTCGCCTATCCCTTCATAGCTCCCATCTTCCTTCACAGCTCATGTCGCCATTGCTACTTATCCCATTACCATTGTTGTTGAGCTCGTTGCCACCTTTCTCCTGTCAAGTCTCTTCTCTCTCTCTCTCTCTCTCTCTCTCTCTCTCTCTCTCTCTCTCTCTCTCTCTCCCTCCCTCCCTCCCCCTCTCTCTCTCTCTCTGAGTCTGTTAAGTTCTTCTCTTCTTCTTCCACAGACTCATCACTAGTCACCGTCGCTATGAGCTTGGGCGTTGCCCTTGCAGTTTCATCTAAATTTATCATCGAATAAAATAGAATTTTTATTCAAGTTGGACCAGTTGAAAATAGGCATGCATGAGATTATTTTTGCATGTAATTTTTGAATTTTCTCATCCAAATTTGATCTATGTGGTTGAGTATTTTAGTATGGCGAACATTGTGGTTTCGTTGTGACACTAATTTGATAAAAACTACGGTAATTTCATAACTTATATATGAAACAGACCAGATTATTAAAGTAATCAAGGAAATAATATTCAGATGTACGCATAAAATTTATAAGATGTGATTATTTCAGAAAAATATATATGTATATCCTAAGTGAAAGATTGTTAGGAAATTATTATTTCTTAATATATTTATGGACAATACATATATTAATTATAATTGTAAATTAAGTAATTTCACATTAAATGACTTATATAACGGTGTTTTCATTTATTATCATAAATATTTAATTAAATAAATCATTATTACTTTTGATTTGGATAAATGAGATTAAAACCATAGATACTATTTTATTTGAGTTTTAGGGTTTAATGAGTGTTACACTCAAATATAAATAATGACTTTAGGATTTTGGTCTCACATCAAACTCGCCTCCGTAGCTCTTTTCCCACAGTGGAGATGTGATTCAATCCTATCAGAGATACATAAGGTTTTGGTTGACGAAGATCAAAGAACCACAAGAGCCAAGCTCTCTGATCTCAATCATGCTCTCGAATGAAGGGACGCTTCCGCACTCTTAGATATATTTCTTAATGATTTAACATGGATGATCTTGAGGTTGAGAAATCTTAAAATTTTCAAATAAAATAGAATTTTTATTCAATCAAATGATGATAAATAATTTTATTGAATTAAATTATATTAATGTGATCATTGGATGATAAAAAATGCTAGAATAATAAATAAATATTATTTTAAAAGTATAGAAATTTTAAATTGTCATTTCAATTTACTTTTTTAATCAACGATAATAAATATTTTAAATTAATTAAATTTTTACAAAAAATTATATACCTAAATTTATTTCATTTCTTCAAAATTTTTTTGAACATATAATGGTTCAACGAGAAGTTGACTATTGAGAATTGAATATAATATTTTTAAATTCATATTTTCAATAAAAAGATGTACTTAGTTATATCCATCCTAAATAATTCTATATTCACTATTACTTATCCATTTAAATAATTCTAACATTGATAAAATATTATTTTTAGATGCAAAAAATTTAAAATATATTTATTCTATTTCAAAAATCAAAATTCATGTTTAACTTAGGATTTTAATAAATATGGCAAAAAATATTATATTTTTTAGTTAAAAAATTAAAATATCTATAAATATATTTTTGTGTTTTAGCTTTAGATTTTTTTAAAAAAATTTGGCAAGTTAACAGAATCAAATCGTATTTCTATAACATATATAAGAATGTATGTTACACATAAATAAAAAATATTAAGTGTAATAAGAACAAATATATAAATTAAAGTAAAATTTAGAAAAATAAAAATCAATAAAATATTGAAGGAAAGAAATATAAATAGAAGAGAAATAAAATTATTAGACGGAAGAAAAATAATTTAATAAATTTTATGTGTATATAAAAAAGGAATAAAAATAAGATATACAGTACCTTATTTAATTTAGCAAGATTTATGGAAATAAATAAATAAAATAAGAGAATAAAAAATAATAATAATAATAAGAAACTAAATATCTTAATTAATATCAAAAATAAAAAATATTAAAATAATGATAATCCATCATAATCTTAATTTTTTAATATAATTAATTAAATAATGCTAATTGATTCTAATTATACTCTAACATCTCCCCTCAAATCCAAGTGGCAACTTGAGTTTGGTGGCAACTTGAGTTTGGAATTTATTTGAAATAACTAAATAGAAAAAAATGTATAAATTGATAGAACGGATGCAGACAGAATTGCCGGAAGAAAGCACAGACGGAACTGCCAGAAGAAAGCACAAACGAAACTGCCGGAAGAAAGCACAGACGGAACTGCCACAAGGAAGCGCAGACGGAACTACCACAAGAAAACACAGATGAAACTACTGGAAGGAAGCGCAAACAAAACTGTCGAAAGGGAACGCAGACAGAACTGCCGGAAGAGAACGTAGATGGAATTGCCGCAAGAGTAGCCAACTACCAAAAAACTGTTGAAAAGATGGCGAACTATCAAAAAACTGTTGAAAAGTGACAAAGTATAAAGAGATGACAAACTATCGGAAGGTGACAAAAAACATAAGATTTCTCCATGAGAATAAATTAGTAGTGGATGATCTAATCGGTGAGGTCAGAAAAGTATCAAAGCATTGACAAAAAGAGAAGAAGAAAAAATGGCACGGAAGAAAAGTATGAAAAGTACGATGCTTTCACCAGAAAAAAATCAACTTATCCTCCTCAAAAAGGATTCCATGGCTCTGATACCATGTTAGAAAGGGGAGAGGGAGTAATAGAAAAAAGGTTTGTGAGTATTCAAGTTGTGTAAAATGATACAATATAGAAGGGTATTTATAAGTGATAAGAGAATCGAAATAATAAAGACGTGATATCCTATAATAAATATTCAAATATGTTGAATAATGTTAATTGATCTAATTGATCCTAATTATACTCTAACAATTATATTCAATTAATTGATATACACAGTCGCGGAGTTTGAAACAAAATTTTGGAGGGGTAAAAAATTTAATAATAATATTTATATTAAAATAAAATTTATAAATATAATTATTCTTTAAGTTTGTTACTAATAAGATAATAAATAAATAATTCTACAGATAAAAAATATAAAATAGTTTATAATGGTACTTTTCGAGTTTTTAGTGACTTGAAATCTTCAATAATTGAATCAGAACTAAACTTTTCAATAATTTGTAATATTTATTGAATTTTTTTATCGAATTTTTTTATCAATTTATACAAATACAATAATATCAATACTTATTAGATATTCTAATATTTTTTATCATATAAAAAATTAAATTAAATAAATAATAAAATATAAAATAATATTAAATTAAATAAAAAATACCTAATTTTTTATATTTGAATTCAAAAGTAGAGGGAGTGTTTTTTTTTCAAAGATAATACCTTTATTGCAATTAAATGATTCAATTATAATACCCACACAAACAGGGATAAGCATATACAATAATAAAAATTTGGGGAACTCCCAGAAACAATAATACCAAGCTAAAGCAGTAGGGATTAAAACAAAAAGGACAAGCTATTCTCTCCTCTTTAGTTTCAGTTGCTATGCCTCCCAAGTCACCCAAATTCTTGCGCAAATGTCAGAGCTTGGAACAGAATTTCCCCAACCTCAAGTCTGCAATTTTCAAAAATGAGAGCGTTCCTGGACATCCAGATCTGCCATAGAAGGTAACTTACTTGACTGATTTTTTCTTTTGAGTCTCTTCTCCTTCTCATCGCTTCCATCAACTGACACCACCACTCCCATGGTTCCATAGTCGGATCTCTGGAAATCACACTTGTTACTAGTGATTGATTCCAGACTTGCACAACTCCCGGACAGAAAATCAGAGCATGGAGGTACGTTTCTGGCAGTGAAGAACATCGCGGACATAAATTGGGGATCTGAGGTATCCTCTTATGAAGATTTGTCTTCACTGCTAGCCCTTCGTGAGCAAATTTCCATAGAAATGCCTTGATTTTTGGTTGGCATCGAACCTCCCAAATGCTCCTCTATAGTTGTCTACTTTGAAATCTGACATGAAGATCTTCCATAGGCTTATGAAAAAACTTGTAAGCTACTTCATATCCCGTTCTAACATTGTACTGACCTGAATCATGCTTTATCCACCTGACTGAATCTTCACCTTCTTCAATGTCCATTTGGCAGATTTGTTGTGCTATGTTGGGACTGAACTTACTATGAATGAGCTGTGTATTCCAACCCCCTATCTCATTGAATAGTTGTCTTAGCCAGATCAGATTTCCATCACTGCAGTCTTCTTCCTGTACTCGAAATGGAGGTAAGTTACCAAACTATGGATCTTCTTTGAATTTTACTATACCATGTGTCGTGACTTTCTATTTGGTACCCTGTTCCAGTACTTTTCTGCCTTCCAATAAGCTCTGCCAAGCCCAAGATAGTCTCAGGCATGGTTTCGCTCCTAAAAAAGAGGTAAGTCTAAAATATTTGCTTTCGAAGACTTTATAAAATAGAGAATTTGATTTAGTCATTAGTCTCCATCCCTATTTTGCCAGCATCGCCAGATTAAATGCTTTGAGATCTTTAAACCCCATACCGCCTTCCTCTTTAATTCTGCTCATTGTATCCCAGCTGATCCATTAGAGTTTTTTTCATTCTGTTTTTGACCCACCAGAATTGCATCATCATTTTGTGAATATCATCTAATAGTGATTCGAGCAGTTTGAAACAACTTAGAGTATAGATAGGTATAGCACACCCCACAGCTTTGATTAAGATTTCTCTTCCACTTGATGACAATAGTTGACGCTTCCAATCTTGTAGCTTCTTCGACACCTTATCCTTTACATAAGCAAATGTCTGACTTTTAGATCTGTTAACAAGAGATGGGAGACCCAAATATTTATCTTGTGCACCAATATTAGGGACTCTAAGAAAAGTAGCGATTTCTTCCTTAATAGCATGAGATGTATTCTTACTGAAAAATACTGCAGACTTATTGAAATTGATAATCTGACCGCTTAGGGAGCCATACTGTTGAATAAAATTAATCAAATTAGCGTAATTATGTGGAGTTGCTTTACAGAATAGTAAAGAGTCATCAGCGAATAAAAGGTGGTTGATGGATGTTCAACTAAAGCCCCTGAAATAGGTTATCCTGTTCTCCTTTGTGGAGCAGAAATGATAGACCTTCTGCACATAATAGAAAAAAGGTAGGGTGAGAGGGGATCTCCTTGCCGGAGCCCTCTACTTGGTTTAAAGAAACCAATAGGAGAATTTTCCACAATAATAGAATAAGAAATAGTAGTGACACATTCCTTTACCCATTCTATCCACCTCTGACAAAAACCAAGTTTTTTCATTACGAACCACACAAAACTCCATTCCACTCGATCATAGGCTTTGCTCATATCCACCTTTAGAGCTAGATCAGTGCCCCAAATGATTTATTCTTTAAGAAATGCATGCATTCATGAGCCACAAGAATATTATCACTAATAAGTCTTCCTCTAATAAATGCACTTTGATTGTCACAAATTATTTTATTCATAAGAGGCTGCAAGCGATGGACAAGTACCTTGGAAATAATTTTATAAAATACGGTGCTTAGGCTGATGGGTCAGATCTGCGACATATTTTCTGCATTTGGAGTCTTTGGAGTTAGACAAATTTGAGTATGGTTGAAGCTCTTTAGTATTTTTTCTCCACCAAAGAAGCTCTTAACTACCCTGCATACATCCCCTCCGATGATTCTCCAATAAAATTGAAAAAACTTTGCCGTGAATCCATCATCTCCCGGGGCAGCCCCCGGGTTAATAGAAAAAATTGCCCTCTTAATTTCCCCTTCACTAATCGGTTTAGTAAGGTGCCGATTAGTCTCAGAGGAGACCTTCTTTCTCAACCCAGCCAGCACATAGGAAGGATCTTGAGGATTCCCTGTTGTAAACAACTCTTCAAAGTATCTTTGCGCTCTCACCCCAATTGTTTCTAGAGTAGTACACCACTCTCCATTCTCATCCTCTAATCTCCATATCTTATTTCTCCTGTTTCTAACTTGACTCTTGGAGTGAAAAAATTTTGTGTTTTGATCTCCCCATTTAAGCCAATCAATTCTAGCTTTCTCCCTCCAGAACCTTTCCTCCATAATACATGCATTACTCAACTCTTCCTCTAGCTGTAAGATCTCTATTTTATTAGCAGAGCTGAGATCTTCCTTCAACGCCGATAGTTTAGTCGCAATCTTCTCCATTTCTTTTCTAGAATTTTCTACCCCCGAAGCTTGCCATTTAACTATTTCAGATCTGCAGCGCTTTAGTTTCTGAAACAATTGGAACATTGGTGAGTCAGAGAAGCTTGTTTGCCACACCTCCTTAACTATTGAATCTGTCATCTCCTCTTCACACCATCTCTCTTGAAATTTGAACCTGCTTTTACTCTTGATGGTTGCTGAATTTAAGTTTAATAGCAGAGGGCGATGGTCTGAACCAATTTCATCCAAGTGTGTGAGTGTAGCCCACGGATATTCTTCCCTCAGTTTTAGAGACAAAAAAGCTCTATCTAGTATTTTTCTGATTACTCTCTCTTGACAACTCCGATTCCACCATGTAAATTTCTCCCCTAGATACCCCATATCCACTAGGCATCCATGATTCATAAAGTTTTGAAACTTCTGAATGGATTGAAATAATTTCTCCCTTCCTCTCTCCTTTTCATCTGATGATAATATGGCATTAAAATCATCAATGACAACATATCTTTCTCCGAGCTGTCTAATAATCTCCAGCAAGACCTCATATTGAGTATCTCTCAGCTGGTCAGTACTGTGGAGGTGAATCCCTAACATCTCCCATGTGATTTTTCTCTCTTGATCTTCAATTGAGAAGGATATATAAAATTCTGCACTGCTGTTCACCTTCACTTTCACTCTTTCCCTCCATGCCAGAGCCAAGCCTCCTACCGTGCCATTAAGATTAACACAACATACCTCCGTGAGACCCACACTTTTTAGCTGTCTTTCTACTAGCGAGGATTGGTTCTTTGTCTCACATAAGAACACCACCTCGAAAAAATGGGAGTTTTGCATCCCTTTGATGTTGTGAACTATCAAGAGTTTTTCCAAACTCCGACAGTTCCACATTATCAACTTCATAGCCCCATGGGTGCCTTTGATGGATTGGCACCCTCACCCCAGTCAACATTTCTCTCTACTGACCCTTCTTTATCAATCAGACCTTCCTCCACCTCCTCCCTAGTCTCCGCATTACGTTTTATTCCTGTAACCATCTTGATGTTTCCAGCTTCATTGCTTTGTCGTGCTAAATGCTTAATCTTCTACCTCTTTAAGCTTCTAGAGTCTTTACCAGATTTACTACCCGGTTGGAATGTGCCTACTTCCTCCATATAAAATGACTCTTCCATTACCTCTTCGACTCCTGCAGGGTCATGTTTTTTACTACTGTTTTGAGACAGAGAAATAGGTAATATTTGGTTTGGGATATGAATGTGCAGGTCTAGTGCGGGAGAATTTTGATTTTCTGTGTTAGGTTTGATGTGGATCATGGTTTTTTTATTGACGTCATTACAGGATAATTTGGAAAAGCTTTTGATTAGACTAACAGGGGTTGGCTTTTTGGTTAACTGATCTCCTCCTCTTCCTCTTCTACTTATGTTTGGGATTACATTCTCCTTATTATCCTCCAGCTTTATTATCCTCCAGCTTCCACCATGTGAACTCTGCCCTTAGTTGAGTACTCCACCTTTCCTCCTTTTGATTTAGATCAGCAGAATTTTTCAAGAATTTACTGCAATTTCTGGAATCATGGCCAATAAATCCACAGAAACTATAATATATCCCTAAGCGTTCATATTTCAACTGGACTTCAAAATTTTTTTTATCTCGACTAGCCATTCTAATAATCTGCTTCAGTGTGTGAGTAACATTCAAATTAATCCTCACCTTCATGATACATTTAAATTAATCCTCACCTTCATGATCCGATCATCCTTACTTCTCATCAGTAAGTCTCTACTTCCAGCACCTCACCCAATCTTTCTCCAATTTTGCGGGCAGCCTCCTTCGTTTTGCAATGGTCTGGCATACCCCATAATTAGATCCAGGTATGTATTAATGAGTAATCCGCCTCTTTAACATTCATCTCTGCATTCCATCGCCTCACATGAATTATATATTGCTTAAAGAGCCATGGAGAACCCCTTTCCACCCTGATCACATCAGCCTCACCTCACCCAATCTTTCTTCAATTTTGCGGGCAGCCTCCTTCGTTTTGCAATGGTCTGGCATACCCATAATTTGATCCAGGTAGGTATTAATGAGTAATCCGCCTCTTCTAACATTCATCTCTGCATTTTATCGTCTCACATGAATTATATATTGCTTAAAGAGTCATGGAGAACCCCTTTCCACCCTGATCACATCAGCCTCTTTAGCGAAGAAGAATTGATAAATATTTTTATCATGGTATTTTAAGCGAAATTCCTCTGGTTGATTCCAAATTGTAAAAAATGCTGCCTCTATCATGCCCATACTGAAGCTTCTATCTGCCATCAACCTTTCAACTAAACTCCTTGAACAATCCTCTAATCCTGATTTGATATCATCTTCGGCCAAACACACAATCTCCTCCATATTCTCCATACCAATCTGATCTCTCCTTGTACTCCCTTCTAAATTAGCTAAGAATACTCTTACTTTGGTGAAATCAAGATATAATTTTGAATAAACGCGTGATAACACAAAAAACCCTAGCAAGGTGCAACACAAAGTCCTATGGGTACTTTCAGGGTACTCTCAGGAGATAACTTTCATTAGTTTTTAAAGTAGAGGGAGTGTTGCTTGTTGAATAGAGAGATGCGAAATTCGAACAGAGAAGTTGCTAGCAAAGCAGCGTATTTTTATACCGATGATTTTTATCTTTTATTTTATTTGATGATCTTTTTTATTCTTATCTTTTTTTCGTTAGATAATTTTTTGATTTGATTTGATTTTATTGTTAGTTGATCTTTTTTTGTTTTTTTGTTAGATAACTTTTTTTATTTGATTTGATTTTATCTTTTAATTTTGATGTATTGTGAAAGCCAACAAAAGCTCACCCAATTCAGTCCAAATCTAACATGTTTTTAATGTTTAAAATTAAAAACTATTGGGCAATAAAAGCAAGAGATGAAAATTAAACTTGAGTGCTTTAAATCATAGTAACGTATTTTGGTCAACTGAACTATTTTTTTATTTTTTGAAGAAGTACTACTAATTTTTTTATAAAAAATTTGGGAAAGGGGACAATGGCTTCCATTGTCTCAACTAAATTCCGCCTCTAAGTATACATAATATTAAATTGTGTGATACTTAAATATCTAATCAAATCAATTAATTGATATAATTAATCCATCGTAATAAATTGTATTTAATGAGTTAAAAAAATAAATTAAGAAATATTCTTAAAAGTATGTCATGTCAGTTTTATGTTTAAGTATAAAAATCTAATTTTTATATAATAGAATAGACAATAAAAGTCGAATTATAGAGACTACTTATAGTTCAAAATTATTTAAAATGATCTATTTTTGTTTATCTTTCTATGATAAAAGAAGTATTTTGGCACTAATCAAATAAATTTTTGTTTCGAAAGGAGTTTTATTAAATGGAAATGAATTGGTATTCATAGCGTCTTTTTTTTTTTTGGGTAATACTACTGTATAGAAGTAAATCTGCACAGATATATACAGATATTTCATTTTAACCACACATATAACAACACGTGGTATGAAGTGTAACAGGAGCTTGATAGAGAATACTAAAGGTGTGGCTCATAACTAGCTTGGAAGTCATTGCTTCCTTAGCTGGAAACGTGCAAAATAATGAGGATTTTTTTTTGTTTTAGTTTTTTTGTTTTTTTTTTTTTTCTTCTTATGAGAAAAAGGTGGGATCATAAGGGTGAAAATCGAATATAACCAATAACAAAAAATGCTGTTAGAATACCCTATGAAAAACATTGAATTGAACTTCTTGCACTAAAATCAAGTTTGCTTTCATATAACCCAAACAACTATAAGATTATTCATTGTATATTACCTAGTTTATAAAACTAATATGAAGATATTTTTTTAGGAAAAACGTTTGTTTTACTTGAAAAATCGATCAAAGAAATTTAATTTTATCTTTATAAAATAAATTAATTCAATTTTATTTAGAATATTTTACAATAATTTTAGTCTTTTTCCAGTTAAATATGTATGGCACATTTTTGACATACATCTAACAAATACTAAATTTATGTTATTGTAATAAAAAATTACATTAAAGGATGATTATGCAAATAGTAATAGTAAAAAAAATTAATTAAAATTATAAATTATATCTGCTCATGAAAACACAAAAAACAATGTTTTAAGTGGTATTTGAATATATAATTTTAGTTGACACTAAATTATCAATTAAATATTATTTATTATGAAGTCAATAAAATTTTTTGGAATAATTTGGTTTTATTTTAGAATTATCAATTAAGATTTAATTTTAAATAATTGAAACATTAGTTTAATATAATCACTATTGAAGGTGGTAAATATTTCATGGTTAAAAATTATAGCTAATAACACATTGTAAATGATATTTTCTTTAATTGGAGAAAAGTCAATTGAGAAAAAGTTACATAAATTTGGATAGTTGATCTTTATATTTGAAATTTTTATTTAATTATGAAAGTGAAAAAAAATTAAAATAAATCTAAAACCTGTTAGTTAATAAACACAAGATACTTGGGAGGAGTGAATTGATGAGATTGAACAATTTTAACAAGTTTTCACAATATTAAAATAAGCCAAATGAAATAAATCAAATATAACATAATTTATCATGTTTTTTTAACCCGCTTTTATACTGTTGAAGAAAATAATAGTGTTCAATTATAGGACTATGAAAATGAATTCAAAAGACTTAATGAATCTAATTTTTTATGTGAAGGACTTTTTTATTATAACAAAATTGATCAAAATTAACATTGTGCCGCAACGAAAACAAAATTAAGCATGTCAAACATGAAATATTTAATGGACAGATCAACTGTAGTGTTATGTAGGTACGTTTTGTTAATTTAAGAGAGAGTTCATTATTGATAGAAAGATTAATCAGTCTTACAGAATTAAAAATTAAGAACTAAAAAAATATTTTTTTTACTAGGAATCTTGTAATTCTTTAAAAAAATTATCCAAAATCGAATTGGATATTCACCCAATTATTTATAATGTAACAAATTAAATACACAAAGTGTTACTTATAAAATCATTGAAAATTAAATTTCTATAGAAAAAATAATAAACGAAATAGAGAATATAATTAGCATAAGAAAAATAAAAAAGGAAGATATCTTGAAACATGCATTTAAGTATAATAACAATGCCTAACATTTATTCATAAAATTCAAAATTTAAGAGATAAATTTCACTTTATTCTATCTCTATTTTTAGATAAATTAAAAAAAATTATAGACACTAAAAAATTCACCTAATAACAATGAGTTTATGTGCCGAAAAAAGAAAAAAAATAAATAACAAATGAAATCTAGAAAAAGATAAAGTACCGAAATAGTTTTAATAATTATAAATAATCATATTAAATGTATATTAAAATCATCCGTTAAAATTAGTTATTAATATAATATATATTAAAAATAAATTAAATAATATATATATATATATATATATATGATGATTAATTTTAGTTTACAAATAATATTTGTCGTTTATTAATCTAGATTCCACGCTCTAATTGGATTAGAATTTAGATTTGTTTTGGTAATCAAATACTAAAATATATAATAATAATAATAATAATAATAATAATAATAATAATAATAATAATAATAATAATAATAATACCCAAAGAAAAAAAAGTTCAGCATAGTAATAGCTAGTGTAACTGATGAGTGATGAATATGATTTGATTCAGAGATCAGCCACTTAAGCAAACTATTGAAGAGTTAATGAGCCATCACATTCTCTTGCCTTATTTTAAGAAAACAACTACGTGTCCTTTGAACATTAAAAATGAAAGAATCTCTGTATCTCCATACTATATAACATCTGTACCTTATAATTCTCCTTTTTTTTTTCCCACATATCTATGGAAGAAAGGAAAGATAACCAAAAAAAAAAGTATAGGAAATAAAAGTAATTTTGCACGATAAATAAGAGTAACGTTGTAATGTACTACACATGAAATAATAACAAATAAAATTAGATCAAAATATGAAAATTAGATATTATTAAGAGTTTAACATTTAGAATTAATTTTTTTAATTTGATAACATTAATCTATTTTTTATTTATTGTAAAATTATTTTTTATTTTTTTTAAGTTTTAAAATTTAAAATTTAAGATTTAACATTTAAAATATTAAAAAAATTAATTGATATTATTAAAAAAAAAGTTTATTCCCATTTAAGAATTTTTTGGTTTTATGACGGTCTTTTTTAAATCTCTTTGACACCAAAGCACATCGTTCATCGTTGGGCGGAGGAGCAAGTTGGAATTAGAAAGAGATTTCCGGTTGGGTTCCCTGAATCCTGATTTGTGCAGTGCTCATCTCATCCGCTTCCATGGACTTCCGACAACACTACCAACCACACAAACCCCAATCTTTCATGTAATTTTCTTTGCATTCAAATTTTCTAAAACCCCTAAAAATAAAGTTCCCTTAATCTGTCTTCTTTTTCCGCAGAAATTTGCACACGATCGATTCTGATGCTCAGATGTCGCAACCCAACTCCTACTTTAACCCCGCCGATTTGCTCCACAGTCCTCCCTGTATGTCAATTTCTCCATTTATGTCTTTTTTTTTTTTGCAATTTTCTCGCTCTCTCTTCTTACTTTCACTACCTGCAAAAGAAAGGAAGCAACTTTGCATCACCTAGGCTTCAAAGCTTCTATTTTGAACTTTGAATTTTCATTAACATTTTGTTGGGTATGCGGTTTCGTGCTGTTTTTATAGTAATTGTTGCTGGGCTTGCTCCGGCTGATGGCGGTGCCGATTTGCAATGGAGTTACGGTTTGGAGAAGGAGGGAAAAAGGTTAAAGGAACATGATTTTTTGGAGAACAATTCTCAGGTATCCTGTGTTGATTTCATGCAGCTTCGACCGGTTTCCACTGGGTTGGGTTTGTCACTTGACAATACACGTTTTCCTTCCACCGGAGATTCTGCTTTGTCTTCGCTTGTTGTCGACGATATTGATCGAGAGTTACTTCAGCAGGATGCTGAGTTTGATAGATTTATCCGAGTACAGGTTAGTTCAGGAATTTCCATGTTTGCTTAATTAGGGTTTTCTGCTGCTAAATGACAATATGCTATTTTCATTATTATGCAACTTGCAATGATTATTCATGATGGATGTTTTTAGCTCTGTGATATGAAGATCAAATTATTCGTTCTTGTATGCATCGTTGCTATCAAATTTTCTTTCTACATGGAATGTGCTTATGTTCAGGGTTAGCATATTTGGCTTTTGAAAATACCTGTTTAATCATTTGTGTTGTCTTTGATGATTGAAAAGGACAATGTGTGTTCGGATAATTAGTTATGATTAGTAAGAATCATTGGTGTTGTAAAGCTGGTTTAGCTTGTAAATGTGAGATTCCAGATTTCTCACTCTGGTGCTGGAGAGTCGGATCTGTAATAATGAGATCGAGCTTCTTCATCTTTCCTTTTCTTCATCATTGTGCAATCAATAAACTGCACTTGTTAGTAACTTGCTTCAGAGTTCAAATCACTTATTCCCGTGTTGGATTTCATGCATTATAACCTGTTCTGACAGACATCTATATAAACAAGAAAGCTGTGTGCAGTGTCTAATCCGAGTAACATAACAATAATTCGTTATTTTAATTCTGATAGGGTGAACAAATGCGGCAATCCATTCTACGGAAAGTTCAGGAAACGCAACTTCAGAGTCTATCTATCATTGAAAACGAAGTCCTTCGTAAACTCCATGAGAAAGAATCTGAGGTAGAAACCATCAATAAGAAGAACGTAGAACTTGAAGAGAGAATGGAGCAGTTAAGTGCTGAAGCCGATGTCTGGCAACAACGAGCCAGATATAATGAGAATATGATTTCTGCTTTGAAATTTAAGCTTCAGCAAGTTTATGTCCATAGCAGAGACAGTAAGGAAGGATGTGGTGACAGTGAGGTAGATGATACAGCTTCATGCTTCAACGGCCATTCCATTGATTTTCAACTTCTCTCCCAAGAGAAGAACAATATGAAAGAAATGATGACTTGCAAGGCTTGCAGAGTCAATGAAGTCACCATGCTTTTATTACCTTGTAGGCATCTCTGCCTCTGTAAAAATTGCGAGAGTAAGCTCAGTTTTTGTCCTGTGTGTCAATCCTCTAAATTCATTGGCATGGAGGTGTTTATGTAAAAAGATGGTCTTACATGTGAAATCTCTAATTTTATATGAAAATCACATGTTTGCTTGTGTTACTGATATCAAATATTGTGAGGAATGTTCAGCTGTGTAAGAACCTGGTGCTAACCAAATACTTGTTCCCTGGAAATTGTTGCTTAGGTTACTGTATGCATGAAAGAGTTACAGCTGTCTTCAATTTGATTAAAGTTCATCACTCACATGATAGGTTTCTTTCTGTAGCCTTCTAGGTTCTAGCTACGTGATCGTAGTTTTTTGAACATGTGAGTTCATGTGATTGTTATAAATAAGAACATGTGGTGCAATGCGAAAGAGATATATATATATATATATTCTTGGGTATCTAGCAAGCCAATCAAGTTCCAAGAGTTCACTTAAATTTGTAGTTGTAGGGTTTTAAATAAGGATAATACTATGCTAAAAATGAAGAATGAAGATGATTTTTTTTGGCCAATTTTACTGTGATTTTGTTTGGTGTCTAAATTTTGCCTAAATTACTTTTTATAGAAACTTTAAAATATTTAAAAAATTTTAACTTTTATACTTTAAAATATAAAATTAATTATTTTACCTATTTTAGTAATTAAGCAATACTTTTTAGGCACCATAGCAAACACCTTTTTTTTAGGTTATGGATTTCTTATTCCTATTTTTATATAGGAGTATGATTAATCACCATTAAAATATTTATAAAATAAACTCTATTTTTTTATTTTTGAAAGAATTGATAATTAAACATTTGTCCTCTTATATTTTTGTTTTACATTCTTCCTATTTTTTTTTAATCTGAGTGACAATGAGAATTTATCGTCGATCTAGATTTTCACAAAATAGAATTCCATCGTTGGTAGTATAGTCCAAATCAACAATTAATTTCCAAGTCAAATAATAAATTCAATACATATATAAACCGAGAGTAATTAAACCTCGGGTCGTCTTCCCTAGGAGTTGCAATGAAGTGCACAATTATTGGCTATAAGAGAGCATGGGAAATCGGGAAAGCAAGAGAGCAAGAAATGTAAATAGCAAGAATTGAAACAAGATGCAAGGAATCAAAGGAAAGCAAGTAAAAGCATTGGAAATGGAAATTAAGTGCTAAAAAGGGGCTCTTGGTGAGAATTGGAGAATTTGGGAGTCCTATCTTAGTTATGGACCACAAACATGGCAATTGTGTGGAATCAATCCAAATTAATCAATCGTCCTTGAAAATTAGTCAAAAGCATAATTGATCTCAATCCATAAGTCCTAGTCAACTCACTAATTACTTAGTGAAAGACTAGCGTCAATGGAAACAAAATCAATTAACTATTCCCACACAATGCGGAATGGACATCCACAACTCAATTCCACCCAAACATCCAATTTCTCAACCAAGAGTGTAAAAACTAAACATGCAAGAAATTAAACATCAAAGCAATAAAAGTCAAAAGCGATTACAAGTCAAAGCAAGGAAGATTAAAATGCAAGAAACCTCTTGGCAAGTAATTGAGAACTAAGGCTATCTATTCTAGTCATTGACCACAAACATATGATGATTATGAAGAGTTAATCCTACTTAGTCAACCTTACATCGAAGATAAGTCAAATAGGCATAGTTAATTTCAATCCCTAAGTCCTATGTCAACACTAAGGGGTCACATAGAGTTAAGGAAAACCAAATTAATTAACTACTCTAATATATCAAACAAGAATGGTCATCAAAGACTCAAGGATCACCAAAGTCATCAATTTCAAGTCAAGAGTGAGAAAAAACTAAGTAAAAACTAAGTCAAGCATTTTATTAAACACTTGGTGTGCATGAAAATAAAATAATATTAAATTATATTGAAAATAAATTGTAAAACTACCAAAGCAAGAAAATAGCAATAACAAGTAAAGAAAGCAATAAATGACATAGAATTATAAATTTGCATTAATTAGAATTAAAATAACAAGAGTATTCATAACATGAAAATTAACATAAAAAAAAAATAACAAAAGAGATGAAGAAGATAAAGACAAAAAACCATAGAAACATAAATGAAACTATATTAAAACAAGAATTAAAGTGCTGAAATTAAAAAGAAACCAAGCTAAAAATCCTAATTCTAGAGAGAGGGGGGAGCTTCTCTCTCTAGAAACTAAGAGAAAAGCATGTAAAAGCTAAACCTAATTGCCCTCCTTCATTCCTCTTCACTTTGGCCTTAAATAGCTTCAGAAAATGAGTTGGACTGGGTTTTGGAGGCCCCGAATTCGCCCCAGCGATTTGCAATTAATGACCTACGTGCATGCATGCGTGCATACGCACGACCTACTGTGTGTACGCACGGTTGCGCAGAATTTCCATCGTGCGTACGCACGACATTTAGTGCGTACGCATCCTTACACGAAGTCACCGTTGTGCGTATGCAGCTTTGCAGCAGCTTTCAAACTCCATTTTCTTCATGATTTCTCCCCTTTTAGATGCTCTTTCTTCACTTCTTCAACCCATACTTGCCTTGGAAACCTAAAATCACTTAACAAATACATCAAGGCACCAAATGGGATTAAAGTGAATTAAAATTGACTAATTTAAGCACAAAAGAGCATGTTTTTACTCTCAAGCATAATTTACGAAGAAATCTCAAAAGCATGCTATCTAGATGAATAAATGGGGGTTTATGTAATGAAATCCACTCAAATCAAACCAAAATATATCGTAAAATATGGACTCATCAATTCCCCCACACTTAAACCAAGCATGTCCTCATGCTAAACACAACCAAAGGAGATGAATGAAGGGGTAAATATTTTATTCAACGCAACTACTTATATGCATGTAACTACACTAAATGCTATCTATATATGTCTACAATATACTTCCTATTGAGTTTGGCAAAAACAAACAAAAGAATCTCAATCAATCCAAATTACAAACTTAGGGCCAAGACAAGAAAATATAGCAATATAATCAATGTCCAAAGATTAATTTAAAATTTTCAAAATTAAGTTCAACAACTTGCAAGAAGATACAAGATAAGCAATGGAATTATAGAATTGAGCAATTGAACCCCTCATCGGATGTGTTTACTCTCTAATCGCTCAGTGTTTAGGGTTTAACTACTCAATCCTCCTTTAATCATGTTTCTCAAAGACTTGAAAATCGTCTAACGATCAACTAATATTTGAGGAATGAATGCAAATATCATGAGGACTTTTGAGGATTGTAATTGGGCTAAGGTAAGGGTAGGATTAATATGGTTAAGTGGGCTAATAGATTGGATCTTTGATTAGCTCAAGTATCCCACCTAATCCTATATCATCCTATATACATGACAAAATCACCTAACTACCCATTTATCCCTTTCTCACCTTCACTCATGCATTTCCTTTCCAATTCAACTACATATGCATCTCTTATTTACATTCTTATTATCATTTCTTTTCTTTTCTCTTTTCTCTCTCTCTCTCTCTCTCTCTCTCTCTCTTTATATACAAAGTATGTACATCAAACTTTCTTTCTTTATCATATAAGAGAGATGCATATGTTTTGAGTAATGAATGCATGAGTGTTTACCCATTTTTTTTCACATATTCTCAATGAACACCCAAAGTAACTTTCTACCAATGTTTCCCACAAATTTTCCCACACTTGATTAACGCACACATTCAAACACAAGCTAATCAAAGATACAATTCAAGGACATTCATGGTCTTTCACTTAGGTTTGATGATGTGCTTAAAATTAGAACAAAGGGAAATTAAAAGGCTCAAAAGTGGTTTACAAAGGTAGATGTAGGGTTGGCTATATGGGTTAGTGAGTTTAATTTCAAAAAATGGCCTCAATCATACTAAATGCAATTCAAAACAACAAATATAGGACATATAGACTAAAGCAAATCTAAGATCACAATCATAAGAGGAGTATATAACACATAAGAACAAAATTTGTGGTTGAAAATGTGCAACCACATAATTAAAGCTCAAATCTCACTAGATATTTGTTCAAGCTCTTTTCTATGTTCCATAACAAAGAATATTTCAAGCAAGTTCAAAAATAATTTTCAAATCTAATCATCGGAATGCCCAAAAAGAGATTTCTTGAAAATTCTTTGTTGTTTTACCCAAAATTATTTCCTATATATATGTATGATGTCGTGATGGATGCAAAGTTCAAAAATTTTCTAGTTCTCTTTCTAATTTTCAACAACCAAAAATTAACATGAACAATTAGGACAAAATTGAACTAGGTGCTATACTATTCACATCATCCAATCACAACTTCTTATCTATAAACTATATACCATGCAAAAGATGCAAAATGTAATAACTAGAAATAAACTATGCATAAGCTAAGATATATACTAGAAGAAAAAATGCAATGCAGCAATAAAAAACACTCCAAATATATACAAAAAATTTACTAAAAGAAAGAAAAAAAATAAAGTGCAAAGAGTTTAGGAAAAGAAAGTTTACACTCCCAAAATGACGAATCCTACCCCACACTTAAGCATTGCACGGTCCTCCATGCATGAACATCATCCGGGGGGAATATCTTTCAAGAGCTCCACCTTCGGTTGGCGGATGCGGGAGCTTGGGTTGTGTGAAAATTGCCACGTCCATTGCATGCTTGGCATCTCCCTCTTCGGTGTCCTCCTCCTCTCCTGGCTCCTTGCCTTCATGTCTCATCTTCAAAAAGAATGAATGAAGTATAATTAGGCATCATAGGGCAAGTAGCACAAAAGGGTAAAGGAGAGAGTAAATAAGCATCTAATTGAGAAAGTTTGCATAGTCGTATGGAATACACAAAATGGCTGGCTAACGTGGCATCCATACAATGAAAAGGTAAGAATAAGTTCCTCAATTAAATAGCCTAAGATGCAATCAATGAGTAAGCATCAATGAAGCACATGCAAAGTTAGGTAACAATAATCAATAGTGAATTGAATGTAGGAATTATTGGATATTGAAGTTGTGCAAATGAAAGAGAGAAATTGATATAATAGCACAACAAACAATAACCAATGAAATAATGAAACGAAAATTACTTATTCATCCTTAGGAAAAATCAAATAATCACATGGTTAAGGTGTTTGTTACAAAAAGTGACAAGTCTTGATGGGAATCAAGTCAAGTCAACTCAAACAAATACAAAGAATTATCAAGAAACAAGGACCTCGTGATGTTATTATATTGACTTAAAAAAAACATGATGAACAAGCAATTCGATTCAATTCACTAAATTTATTATGCACTTATAAAAATTTCACCTAATACGCAACATGTAAATGTGCAAATCCAATTAGGTGTTAGTAACTTAAGGCAAAGTATAAGTGCATGGATGAAATTCAATCAAGCAACCCAATCAATATTAAGCAGACACTTGTAACTTATTTAATTAATAAAAAACTAAAGCAACACTAGTATAATTACTAAAAATGAAATGTAAACAAAATAAAGTAAAGCAAGTAGAGAAGAGGGTAAAAGTAAGAGAATAGAGAGGTGGAAGAAAGAAGAAGAGAAGAAGTAGAGAGAAGAGAAGAAAAAGAAAAGAAGCATAAAAGTGACAAAGTAGGGGCGTGCGTACGCACAGCTACGTGTGCGTACGCACACTAGGAGAAAAAGGGAAGGTGTGCGCGCGCACAATAACGTGCAGGCGCTGCGAACAGAAGGGACAGATGGGTCTGTGCGCACGCACAGAGGCGTGTGCGGACGCATAGAAGGGAAAAGAGGGGGTGTTCCCGCGCACAAGGGGTGCGTGTGCTACGAGCAGAGGGGGTGTTGAAGGTTGTGCATGCGCACAAGTCTATGCGCACGCACATGTAGGTTTTTTTTTTAAGAAAATGAAGCGTCAAAATTGCCAGCTATCACGACAGGTCCGTGCGGATGCACAAGCGGCAAAGGAAAGGGGATGCGGTCGCACAAGGTGTGTTAACGCTAGGGGTGGCAAGCGGGGAAGCCCGCCCCGCCCCGCCCCGCCCCGCCAGAAGCCCGCCATTTGGCGGGCTGGCCCGCCCCGCCCCGCCTAGTGAGGCGGTCCCAGAATCCTAGCCCGCCCCGCCTAACGGCGGGCTGGCGGGCCGGCGGGCTAAGCCCGCCAAATATCCTCTTTTTTTTTTTTTTACTTTTAACTATTAAATAATATATATAAAGATATAAAAAAATCTCTTTTGTTTTTTACTTTTAACTATTATAATTTCTAAAAGTATAAACAAATTATAATTTTTGTATTCACAAACATTAAAGTCTTTGTAATTATAAATATTGTTTCCAAAGCAAAATAAACATAATCCAAAACATAATTAACAATATTGTCTCTAAAACAAAACAAACATAATCTAAAACACCCAATTTTTATCTTCATTCTCTTGTAAGTTGGGTTGGAGAAGTTGGGTTTTGGTAAAAAAAATTATAAAAATACCCCTTGCTAAAAAAAGACTAAGCCCGGCGGGGAAGCCCGCCCCGCCCCGCCAAAGCCCGCCAAAACCAGCGGTTTAAGCGGTGCGGGTTAAGCGGGCTTTTGCTATTTGGCGGTCCCAATTTTCCAGCCCAGCCCGCCTTTTTTGGCGGGTTACGCGGGCCGGCCCGGCGGGTTTAGGCCCGTTTGCCACCCCTAGTTAACGCTCCCAACAGAGGGTGCATAAGCTGGTGCGCGTGCGCACAGAACGCAAAAATTGGGGTTGTGTGTGTACGCACAGGTGTGTGCGCACACACACGCTCTGTTTTTTTCTCAAAAAATTTTAGTGCTCTAAGGCACCAAACTTGATATCTAAAATAGTTTTTCAGCCCCAACACATATTATTCATCAAAAGCACATAATCTAAACTAAGATCTAGGCAAATTAAGCTTGAAATTAAACTAAGCTAAGCTATCTACAAGAGACAAAATGCAATAAATTGAAACTATGTACAAAGAAAGGGTTGGAAAGGTGTTACCAAACACTTTTATTTAATGTCTTTAAGTTAGACAATTGGGAGAGCCCCTTGCTATGGTGGCTTGTGCTTGACTTTCCACCAATGCTTGAATGTCCAATGTCTTTCGGGATCCCAATTCTAACCATCAACAAAAACAAAAGATAATAAAAAGTAAGCTATTTACATATTAACATATTTACAATAACAAAAAATAAGCAAGTAACATATGTACAATCAACCAAAAATAAGCTATTCACACTATTCACATATGCACAATAGCCAATAACAACACCATTGCAACTCCCCGGCAACGGCGCCAAATTTGACAATGAGAATTTATCGTCGATCTAGATTTTTACAAAATAGAATTCCATCGTTGGTAGCATAGTCCAAATCAACAATTAATTCCCAAGTCAAATAATAAATTCAATACATATATAAACCGAGAGTAATTAAACCTCGGGTCGTCTTCCATAGGAGTTGCAATGAAGTGCACAATTATTGGCTATGAGAGAGCATAGGGAGTCGGGAAAGAAAGAGAGCAAGAAATGTAAATAGCAAGAATTGAAACAAGATGCAAGGAATCAAAGGAAAGCAAGCAAAAGCATTGGAAATGGAAATTAAGTCCTAAAAAGGAGCTCTTGGTGAGAATTGGGGAATTTGGGAGTCCTATCCTAGTTATGGACTACAAACATGGCAATTGTGTGGAATCAATCCAAATTAATCAATCCTCCTTGAGAATTAGTCAAAAGCATAATTGATCTCAATCCATAAGTCCTAGTCAACTCACTAATTACTTAGTGAAAGACTAGCGTCAATGGAAACCAAATTAATTAACTATTTCCACACAATGCGGAATGGACATCCACAACTCCATTCCACCCAAACATCCAATTTCTCAACCAAGAGTGTGAAAACTAAACATGCAAGAAATTAAACATCAAAGCAATAAAAGTCAAAAGCGATTACAAGTCAAAGCAAGGAAGATTAAAATGCAAGAAACCTCTTGGCAAGTAATTGAGAACTAAGGCTACCTATCCTAGTCATTAACCACAAACATATGATGATTATGAAGAGTTAATCCTACTTAGTCAACCTTACATCGAAGATAAGTCAAATAGGCATAGTTAATTTCAATCCCTAAGTCCTATGTCAACACTAAGGGGTCACATAGAGTCAAGGAAAACCAAATTAACTAACTACTCTAATATATCACACAAGAATGGATATCAAAGACTCAAGGATCACCAAAGTCATCAATTTCAAGCCAAGAGTGAGGAAAAACTAAGCCAAGCATTTTATTTTACTTGGTGTGCATGAAAATAAAATAATATTAAATTGCATTGAAAATAAATTTTAAATATACCAAAGCAAGAAAATAGTAATAACAAGTAAAGATAGAATCATAAATTTGCATTAATTAGAATTAAAATAACAAGAGTGTTTATAACATGAAAATTAACATAAAAGAGAAAATAACAAAAGAGATGAAGAAGATAAAGACAAGAAACCATAGAAACATAAATGAAACAATATTAAAACAAGAATTAAAGTGCTGAAATTAAAAGAAAACTAAGCTAAAAACCCTAATTTTAGAGAGAGGGGGGAGCTTTTCTCTCTAGAAACTAAGAGAAAAGCATGTAAAAGATAAACCTAATTGCCCCCTTCATTCCTCTTCACTTTGGCCTTAAATAGCTTCAGAAAATGAGTTGGACTGGGTTTTGGAGGCCCAGAATTCGCCCCTAGCAATTTGCAATTAATGACCTACGAGCATGCATGTGTGCGTATGCATGACCTACTGTGCGTACGCACGGTTGCGCAGAATTTCCATCGTGCGTACGCACGACATTTGGTGCGTACGCATCCTTGCACGAAGTCACCGTTGTGCATATGCACCTTTGCACCAGCTTCCAAACTCCATTTTCTTCATGATTTCTCCCCTTTTAGATGCTCTTTCTTCACTTCTTCAACCCATACTTGCCTTGGAAACCTGAACTCACTTAACAAATACATCAAGGCATCAAATGGGATTAAAGTGAATTAAAATTGACTAATTTAAGCACAAAAGAGCATGTTTTCACTCTCAAGCATAATTTACGAAGAAATCTCAAAAGCATGCTATCTAGATGAATAAACAGGGTTTTATGTGATGAAATCCACTCAAATCAAACCAAAATATATCGTAAAATATAGACTCATCACTGAGTTTCAAAGAGAAGAGGCCAGAATTCTGCTAGGGTTTTTGCCCATTTCTCTGCTTTTCATCAACGTCGTTCGTTCTTTGTTCCTCCCCCGCCGCAGTAGCTCGCTCTCTGATCCTCTCCCTGCGCCATGGTCGTTCCCTGATCCTCTCCATCCGCATGATTGCTCGTTCTCTCCTGCATCGTGCTTGTTCTTTGATCCTTGATGCTGCAACACGCTGCCGCTGCCGCCGCTACACTCAGGTCCATCACTTCATTGTTTTCTGTCACCTCTCTATTCCTCTTCTTCACCAGCGACTCTGATCTTTGTCCTTCTCCCTCCACCCATGCCTCTGTGACCTACTCCTTTAAGGTTTCATTTTATTTTTATTTTTATATTACTTTATTTTCTTTTCTATAAAAATTTTATGTGAATTTGAATGTTCTTCGTTTGCCAGAGTATTGAATGTTGTTTGATTTCAAAAGAATTTGATAATAAACCAATGAAAAGTTTCAAAATAGATTAGGAGTCCTTGATTATGCTTGAATGATTGAATTTGATTGTTGTGATTTGGTTGGTAGTAACTCTTTTGATTTCTAATTAAATAAGGTTCCTACTTTTTTTCTTATTTGAAGTTTAACCTCTATTATAGAAGTAGGACAATGATTGTGAAAAACTAAAATATGATACATGGTGCCTTGTACGAGGGAACTCATTGGATTAGGAGTAAATTTCAGGGATTGTATCATTATAAAGTCAATGATGTTTCCAATTATGTTGATTTATTGGGTAAAATAAAATAAAATAAGGATGACTGAGGGAAAGGATTTGATTGATTTTACCTCATGATGTATTTTGTAAAATTTGTTAGTTTAAACTTCAAAAATATTTTGATTTAATTGCTAGGTTATTGTTAATTGGAATCAATTTGTTGAAGAACAAATCAATCAAAGAGGATAGATAAAAACTTTTTTCATACTAAATTGATGGAGCTCTCTTCCACTTTTATCAGGTCTAACTGTCCGTTGACCTCTCTTTTTCTTCTCTCATTCCAAAACGTTTTCATTTCCTTTTTTGATAAACTCAATAAGAGAGAGCCTTTAATATAAAATATATGCAGATCAATTAAACAAAAAATGACCAACAATTCTTTCATAAAAGCAAAAATACAATAAATATAAAATCAACAGGTCAAAACTGAATTACACTCTCAATCTTATGAATAATAGATTTTTTTACTAATTTGTCGCTGTAACACATTTTTGTCTTGTCCCAATTTTTTGTATGAGAACATGTAAATATAAAAAACACTGAGTAATAATATATCTTCCTAACATCTACTCCTAATAGTCTTAATAGTAAATTAAAAAAAGTATTAAGTGAAAAAGTAAAGGTATTCAATGCCTTGTAAATATAAAAAAAAAGCATTCAAAATTTTCTAAATCTATTAGTTAGGGGGAATTATTAGTAAGAGTATTAGGGGGATTAATCATTTTCCTATAGAATTTTCTATGGCTAATTGCTACTACTGTTGAGGACTTAAAATTGCATAATTATATATCTCATTCAAGAGATCTTTTTATCAATATTATTAAACAATATGATATTATATTTAGTGACTTATAAAACTCGCTATTCTGCATTCATGTTTTAAAATGATTTTGTTATAATTTTTCTTTGTTGTAGTTAGACTGGCTAAGCTAGCTGTTGATAAGGTCATAACTGCACCATGCGAGACATCGATTTTATATCCAAAGCATGGTGGAAATCTGCACTGTTTCACAGCAATAACACCTTGTGCTGTGCTAGACATTCTTTCACCTTCTTATAGAGAAGATGAAGGAAGAAAATGTACTTACTATCATGATTATTCATATTCAACAATTTATAGGTAACTCTTCGAACTATCACTTGTATTCCATGCACCATAGGATATAGCATTGGTATGCGGTAGTAGGAATGATCTTAGAAGTTCTATAAACTCAATTTGCTCCCTTTCTTGAGTTTTGAAGCCTCTGTTTGAGAATTTATAAGTTTAGTTAGATTTTTAGTTTTTTCTCCTTAAAAAGTTATTATTCTTTTCAAAACTTGCAAATCACTTATAAATAGATTTTTAGTTTTTTCCCCTTTAAAGTTGCTCTATCTCATATCATTTCTTATGAATACCAATTCAAATGGATTTTCCAAGGGAATCAAGAAATAGATAACTGCTATGGTTGAGGATCTACTTTCTTTTTGGATTCAACCATTAAAATGTGCATTAGAAAGCTTCTATAGCAGTTGCAACTTGGTGAGCATCTAAGTACTTTTGTAAAATTTTGCATTGCGGTATTATTATTTTGTGTCGATCTTTTCTCAAGCTAAATGTGTCCCTTTCGGTTCTGTTTTTGAAGCTAAAAAGGAAGAATACATTATTGTGTATTTTTTTATTTTCCACGGTATCCCTCAGCCAGGCAGGCCAAGAACTAATCCACTGTAAAATTTTGCATTGTGGTATTATTATTTTGTGTCAATCTTTTCTCAAGCTAAATTTGTCCCTTTCGGTTATGTTTTTGAAGTTAAAAAGGAATAATACATCATTGTGTATTTTTTTTGGTTTTCCACGATATTCCCTAGCCCGGCAAGCCAAGGACTAATCTGCCACAGTACAGAGCTCTATTTAAGAGTTTGTCGCTAGCCAATGGGTTGCATGCACAAGGCGGGATTCGAACCCCTGACACTTGCTTAAGCGGACTAGTGAGCTAACCACTAGACCAACCCAACTTGGTTTACATCATTGTGTATTTATCAAGCAGGTTATGATCATTTTCCTTTGTGTGTGGCCCAAGCAAACACTTTTTTGAGAGTCCCTCTACATCACAATTAGTGTATTAACCTGAACAAATGAATGATCGGATGGTTAAATTTTTTTCTGGTTTACCTGGAGTTCTTCACTCATAGTCCTTCAATTTTGAGGTGTGATTGCAATCCGAGCTCTGTAGCCAAAAAGTTCGTAAGTAACGGCCGTCTATTGTATCATTGATTTCACCATTTAGTTTATGCATTTATATTCCTGTACAAGAGTTCTGCATGTATGCTTAGTAGTTCTTGTAGGTTTTGAGACCTGTTTGTAGCTTTGATTTGGAAAATAGTAAAAATTTTTACCTTGCCGTGGGTTTTTTTTATCTCTCACATTGGAAGGTTTTTTTCCACGTTAAAATTTGATGTTCTGTTGTCTAATGCTCATAACAACTACACTCACAAAATGACAAGCACTTAATTTATGATGGAGCCATAAGTTATGATGAAACCAGAATGAGACAATGGTAGTTTGATACTACAGTTTGAGCAACTTGAAAATATTATTACTTTTTATAAAACACTTGAGCTACTTTTGTCTTATAAAGCAGAAGGACGACATCAAAATTTTGATTTTTAGTAATAATGAATGAGTATACAATGAATCCCAAATTGTGGTGGGAGGGGAAATTATGCAGCAAAAATACACTCATTGCATGTTGTCAAGATTGAGGTAGAAATTAATATAGGCAAACTACTAAAACCAAAAATAATAAATACATAGTTACATTTACCATTTAACAACTATCATCTTAACCTAGTGGGATGGACAAGATTTTTACTGCTATTATCATCTTCACTTTGATCAATGATCTCTCCACCTATTCGCTTTCTATATCTGCTAGAGTCCTTTTGCTCATGATGATAATTGTGATGGGATCGCAATGATTCTCCTCTAATCCTCTGTTCCTACAAGAAAGAATGATAAAATAGTGATAAATAAGAATCAAATTATAGCAATGCTGAATTGTCTGGCTTTTGCTCTCCAGTTATGTATAATGCAGAGTTGCAGAAAGGGAAAGAATATACATCACGGAATATGATCTCGTCGGCCTCAAGCATGTGGATTATGTGTCCAATTTTAGGTCTCTTTATGGCATCTAGATCAACACATTTAAGAGCAACCAACAGAGCAAAACTTAAGAGCCTTTGAAGACTGCTTTTCAGGAAGGTTTGGATTGATGAGTTCCTCTGATTTTCTATTGCCAACCATAGTTTTCAACCACTCAATTAAATTAACCTGAAAATATACCAAATTCTAGTTAAGAAAACAGAAAAAGAGAGAAAATAATCAGAATAGAACAGTGTAAGAATATTAAAACCAAAACTGTATTCTATTATTGGTTATAGCCTCTAACATCTTCTTGGGTTTATTATAATCAACGAGACTTCTTCTGGTAATTATTTCCATAATAAGTATCCCAAAGCTATAAACATCACTCTTCTCAGTCAGCATTCCAGTGCATGCATACTCCAGTGCAACAAAACTACAGAACAAGAAAAGAGAGAACATGAACTTTGAAGCCTAAAATATTTGAGTATAGGAAGTGAAACTAACTGATAAGGGAAAATATTTGGTTAAATCATACTAACCCAAATGTCCCCATCATACAAGACACCATGTATTGTATTTTAGTTCTTTACAATCATTGCCCTACTTTCACAAAAAAGTAGGAACCTTATTCAATTAGAAATCAAAAGAGTTACTACCAACAAAATTACAACAATCAAATTCGATCATTCAAGCATAATCAAGGACTCCTAATCCATTTTAAAACTTTTCACTGGTTTATTATCAAATTCTTTTGAAATCAAAACAACATTCAATACTCTGGCAGACGAAGAACATTCAAATTCACATAAAATTTTCATAGAAAAGAAAATAAAGTACAATAAAAATAAAAACAAAATAAAACCTTTAAGGAGTAGGTCACAGAGGCAGGGGTGGAGGGAGAAGGACAGAGATCAGAGTCGCTGGTGAAGAAGAGGAACAGAGAGGCGACAGAAAACAATGAAGTGGTGGACCCGAGTGTGGCGGCGCTAGCATGTTGCGGCATCGAGGATCGGAGAACAAGCATGATGCAGGGGAAAACGAGCAATCCTACGGATGGAGAGGATAAGAGAACGACCACGGTGCATGGGGAAGATCATAGAGCAAGATACCGCAGAGGGGGAGGAACAAGGAACTAGCAACGTTGATGGGAAGCAGAGAGAGGGGTAAAAGCCCTAGCAGAACTCTGGACTCTTCTCTTTGAAACACAGATTAAAAAAACTAAGAAGAATGTATAAAACAAAAAAATTAGAGGGAAAATGTTTAATTACCAATTCTTATAAAAATAAAAAAAGGGATTTATTTTGTAAATATTTTAGTAGTGGTTAAAATCATACTCCTATATAAAAATAGGAGAAATCTGTGGCTTTTTTTAATATAAGAATAAAGGTTGGCCATGGATTCCTTACTCGATATTTTATGTGGGAGTACCATTAATCCAACTAAAAATATTTATAAATTAAACCCTGTTTTTTCATTTTTGGAAAAACTAAAAATTAGAAATTGAGCTCTATGTTTATTAACTTATACACTTTTTTTTTAATTTTGATCCCAGATTTAATGTTGTAAGCCATTTGCTCTGATAGGTTTTTTCCCTCTTTCAATAGTGATTGCCATTGTCTCTTTCTCTCCCTCTGCCATCTCTCTCGTCCGCTCATCTTCGCAGCGCAACCAGCTTCTGTAGCCGCCTCACAACCCGCTTCCGCTGCTGCCGCGCAACCCGCTTCCGCTGCTGCCGCGCAACCCGCTTCTGCTACCACCGCTCAACATGCTTTCGCTGTCGCCGCGCAACCCGCTTCCCCTGCTTTCTATTAGGTGTCGTTTTCACCCTATCTCTTGTATATATATATATATATATATATATATATTTTTTTTTTCTTCTTTCCAAACTCAGATTCTATTTACTTTATTTTGTTTTATTGCTTTTTCTATGGCAAGTTTTTTGTGAATTTGAGTGAAGTTTAATTTCAATTTGTGTTTGATATATGTTAGAGAAAACTTTGTTTCAATTGTTTATCAGTGATTCTATTTTTCTTCTATTTTTCTGGTTCATATGTGTTGTTTCTTCTTATAATGGAACTATAGTTATCCATGTCTGATCCGATATCTTAAAAGTGTAGACACTCTTTTTTTAGGGGGAGTGTACTTTCAAATGTTCTTATCTATTTTTTGTTTATTTTTTCCTTATGATTTATACATAAAGCCATAAGAAATAATAATGATACTTATATGCGCTATCTGGAAATGTGTCTTCTGCTGACAAAACAACAATTACTCTGCACGCAAGTTAAGAGATGTACATAGAATTTGAAACAGAATAGGAACAATGAGATTAGAGCCATTATTGGTGGTAAAATATAATATCTAGAACTTAACAGTTTTTGTTTATGCTTTCTTATTATCAACCATGGACTGTGTTGCATTATAACTTAACAGTTTTTCATACTCATTGGGGTTTGTAATGTCTCAGTTGATACATGGTTGAAGTAAAGTAATTAATTTCTTGGCCGTATAAAACATTTACCCTTTTATTCATTTATTTGTAATTTTGGTCAATTGTTTCTGGAATGAAGTAATCAACTGTTGTTACGTCCATCTTAGTGATGCTGCTGCCATATGCTGGACATGATATTTATCTGGTTGATTTATTTGCCTTTGCTTCATTTAGATTGGAATTGCTAATGCCATCTTAGACCTAGTGAGTAGTGGGACCACGCTGAGAGAAAATAATTTGAAGGAAATTGAAGGTGGAACTGTGTTGGAAAGCCAGTTAGCAATCATTAACTTTTATTTTTGGCCCTGACTATCATGATCTATTAGTTTTAATAACAATAGGAAGTTCCAGCCTCCGGATGACTGCTTCTGCATTTGCCTTAATAAATTATCTCTCAATCTGACAATTGAATTTTCTCCAGGCTGTTCTTGTTGCAAGCAAAAAATCAATGATCCAACGGACAGGAGTAATGGAAATGACACATGATATACTAGAAAGATTAGAGGCACATTTGAGGGCCATTGGGCAGTTTACAATGCATATAATTCATTATTTTCCATCGCTCAAAATCTAATGTCTGATGCTGTAAGAATCGGGTTTTTCATGCAAAACTATTTTAATAAAAAATAATAATTTAAGTGACCGAAATGGATTCAAAATTTAGAAATTTTGATTTGAAAGTAAAAAGGTGAAATTTGGTTTCAATGAATTTTTCTGAGTCGGAAAATGTATTTTCTGACGAAAGACCGAGAACCGACAGCCGAACCGATCGAACCGGTTTAAGCTTGTTTGGTACTGTGTTTTGAGAAAAATAATATTTTGGAAAATTGATTTATTGTTTTGAAAGGAGAAAAATAATTTAGAATTGAAAACCAGGCACTAATCTTAAAGGTTTTGGCCCAAAGTGGGCCAAACGGACCAAAAATACTAACGGATTGGACCGGGCCCAAGGTCCAACATATATAAGCTCATTAAATGAGCTTTGAGCTCATTTTCCAGAAAATAAAGAGAGAGGGGCGGTGAGAAGAGTGAAGGGAGAAGGAAGGGGGTGACACTATTCACCTCCACCTTCCGGAAGCCATAACTTTTGATCCGGAGCTCTGATTGACGAGCCGTTTGTGGTCACGCGAAGCTCTTGACGAGCTCTTACTTTCTATTTAAGTTTTTCTGGTAAGAACTAGGAAACTCCATCCCCAGTTTCCAGCCCTAGATTCTGCGCGTTTTTATGTTTTGTTTTTGAGTAGATTTTGTGGTTTTGGTTGTTTAGGTGATCTCTAGTAGCAGATAATTGTTGGATTTTACCCCTACTCACGTTGGATAAGTTAAGGTTCCACTAAACCCTTGTGTTTAGTTGTTTTGTGTATCTTAGGTTTTGATTTGGTATATATATGTGATGTTAGATTGAGTTTTGGTGTTTGTTGCTGTTGGTTGAGGCTTTGGATCGAGCTTGGTGGCTTCGTTTTGATGTTTGGAATGTTTTGGGAATCAGCCAAGATATGGTTTCGATTTCCTTTATGTAATATGTAATATTTCTGGACACTTAGGCTAGTGACCCATAGGATAGGATTGAATTAATTTGGTTGTTGGAAATTGTTGTATGATGATGGTGTATAATGATTTGAGGATTGGAGTTGTTGAATGATGATTTATGATGAATTATGATGGGTTGATGATTTTTGAGTGTATTGATGAACTATAATGTTGTAATGATAATTATGGTGTGAAATAATTAAATTGAGATGAAATGTGATTGGGTGTGATGCTTAGTATTGATAGATGATGAATATTGATGGATTGTGTTGGTGGGTGTTGAGATTTGAAGATGGATAATGTATGGAAACTTGTCTCTCAACAATTTTCTCTCGGCAAGTATACCGAATTGTCGTCAAGTAAAAACTCACAATAGAGTGAGGTCGAATCCCACAAGGATTGATTGGTCAATCAACTTTAATTAGAGGAATGTTCTAGTCGAGCTTAGCAGAATTTGATTTAAGAATTGCAGAAAATGAAATGGCGGGAAAGTAAATAGCAAAAAACGTAAATGCTGGAAATAAAGAGCTGAATGTAAATGGCGGAAAGTAAATTGCAGAATCTTAAATGGGGAATGGGGAAGATGATCATAAAAGTAAACGGCAGAAATTAAAGAGAATGTGTAAGATCAGAAATGGGGGATTCATTGGGCTTAGGAGATGTTGCATTCTCCAGATCAAGTTCATTTTCATCTCTTCCTCAATCAATGCATTCATTGATCTCCTTGGCAATCTTAAGTGATTGAACTCCAATTCCTTGGTAATTCAATCTCTCAAATCTTGATCAATAGCCAATTCCTTGGTCTAATTGCTCATGAGAAGAGATGAAGTGTGGTCACTGATTATACCATATGTATTTCCAAATCAAAGTATTGGGAGAATTATATGTCACCATATCCGCCCAAACCCCAATTTGGTCCAACATGAGAAAGCATTTCTAGCATGATCTCTTCATTCCTCTTCCAAGGTTCAGAAGAGATCCAAGTATGAATAGCTTCTTTTCCAAGAGAACTATCCAATTGGATGAAGATTGAAAGCTTTCTAGTAAAATCAAGAGAAAAGAAAGAAGAAGAATAATGAAAACTATTATTGATCCATCAAATTACAACAGAGCTCCTTAACCCAATGAAATGGGTTTAGTTGTTCATAGCTCTGAGAATGGAAAGTATAGATGGAGAATACATCATGAAAGTTAAACTAAAAGTTGCAGAGAAAGTAAAAATACAGAGAGTACTTCTCCAAAATGCCAAAGACTCAGAAGCTCAAAAGCTCCCTTTCTAGTTCAAAACTACTCCTATTTATACTATTCTTCTGATCTTCTAGTTGGCTCTTCAAGTCTTGGATATGGGCCTTTGGATCTTGAGTTGAAGCAGTTATCATCTTTAGTGGGCTTAGCTTTACTTGCAGAGAGAGAATGTGAAGTAGGCATGGACTTTAGCTCAGGACGTTAGTAGCGTTAACGTTAAGTGAAAGTATGGGTTCGAGAACGTTAGTGATAATCACCTTTTTCACTAACGTTCCTAACCCAAGGATGGTCCACGTTAACTTCAATGTTAGTGGCATCAACTTGACCACTAACGTTGCCTCTTGGTCCTTCGCACATGTTATTGGGGTTTACCTTTTTCAATAACGTTGAGAGTACCCTTTTTTCCCCACGTTAGAGTTCACGTTAGTGCAGCTAACGTGACTCTTAACGTAGGCTTGCCAAATCTTCGAGAGCATTAGTGACACTTACCTTTGTCACTAACGTTCCAAAACGCCCCTACTTCCTACGTTAGAGTTCATGTTAATTAGGTTAACATGGCTTCTAACGTGGTAGTGATAGCCATCTCCAACGTTAGTGAAAAGGTGAGTGTCACTAACGTTGGCTCATCATCTCTTTCATCCACGTTAGCTTCCACGTTAATGTAATTAACGTGGGAGTTAACGTGGCTCATAGTGGCTCATTCCAACGTTAGTGACAAAGGTGAGCGTCACTAACATTGGCGATTCTTTGCTCCCTCCACATTAGAGTCCACGTTAACTGAGTTAACGTGGCTCTTAACGTGGCCAATATGAGCTTGGTCCAACGTTAGTGACAAAGGTGAGTGTCACTAACGTTGGCTTCATTTTATTTTTCCACGTTAGAGTTCACGTTAACTGAGTTAACGTGACTCTTAATGTGGACAATTGCCACTTTGGAATGTTAGTGGCACTTACTTTTACCACTAACGTTGGAGTTTTACTTCGCTTCTACGTTAGCTTCCACGTTAACTTAGTTAACGTGGCAACTAACGTGGGCTATGATGGCTCACGAAGGTGTTATTGGCGATCACTTTTCTCATTAACGTTGCAAGCTAGCTCTTTTCCACGTTAGTGGTCACGTTAGTTAGACTAATGTGGCTACTAACGTGGCTCTTCCTTGCTTCCTTTGTCTTGAAATCAAGCCATAAAGTGCATCAAAGCTCTAGTCCAAGTTATGAGATCATGCATTATCCAATTTGTCATTTAATTCATGCATAATTCTCATAAAAATCATGTAAAATTCACAATGTTTGCTTGAATCAAGATGTAAGTAAAATTCTACCCAAAACTTGCTTATTTACTTAAGAAAATACATGAAACTACGCTAAAACTACAAAGAAAAGGTCAGTGAAACTGGCCAAAATGCCCTGGCATTACAGGATGTTGATGATGATTTTATGGTTGGTTAGTGTAGTTGATGATGATTGTTGAGTGTAATTGGTGTTGATGAGTTTTATGATGGACTTGGTTAATATTAGACTTTGTTTGGTAATGATTATTGGAATTGATGAGGATTTATTTTGGTTGTTGAGGTTGTTGTTGGATAATGATGATTATGAGTGTAGAATTATGACTTGGTTAATGGTTGAGTAATTTAGGTGTTAAATTGAGGAGAATGATATGAAGAGGTAATATGTTGTGTGTGGTAGTGGTTTAAGATGATTGGGTAGGTTTTGATTTGGTTTTGGTTGGAAATGTTGGTAATGTTCAGGTTTTAAGACTTTTGGTAAAAGTAGGTTTTTGATGAACTTTGTCTGATTATAACTTTTGTCTCAGTTTTCCAAATTCGTTGAAACTTGTTTATAATTAAAGCTTATTGAAAACCCTTCAATTTGGTATAAAGTTTTCAAGATTTGAGTTTTTGTAGAGGAAGTTATGATCATTCAAAGTTGGTGTTAAAAATCTGAAATTCTGCAAAGTTTCAGAATTTCAGGATTCCTGATATGTGCGCACGCATAACCCTGCGAAAATCTTGATTTGTGCGGACGCACAGACCTGTGCGTATGCACACGCAGGGGAAGGCTCCCTGTTTGTAGCACTAGCACAGCTTGTGTGCGTGCATACCAATGAGGTTTTACAACCTGTGCGTACGCACAGCCCTGTGCGCACGCACACGTTGGGAAGGCCAATCTGTTGGGGCGCTAGCACACCTTGTGCGAGCGCACAGACCTTATCAAATTTGGTACCTGTGCATGCGCACACCCCTGTGCGTACGCACACTTTTAAAATCTTCCTGGGCATGCGCACGCACACACCTGTGCATACGCACATGCCCTGTTTCACAAATTTAAGTTTTGTTTTCAACTATTTCACCTTCCCATCAAGGTTGGAAGCTTCTATAACACCACTTTAAGACTCTTGGGCTTATTTTTTAGCATTAAAACATAGGAAAAGATCTTAGGAGAATTTATTTGGGTTTTACATTAGAAAATTAAAAAATGGAGGCTTAGGTTTCTGGTGTGCTGAGGATGAGTTTGGTTGAGAAAGAAGAAAGAGTAGTGAACTGGGTAATGGCCGACAATGAATTGAGAAACTGATGAGCTGATGAGTTCGGAATGGAAATTATGAATTTGATGATGGTTAAGATGAGCTGAGGGCTCAAAAAGGAATGAATGATCTTGATAGATGTTGAGAGTGTGACAGACACTATATCCTTGGGTTAATTATGATAGTGTGCAGGGCATCATGTCCCTGGGATTGGATTATGATTGATAACATTTTCTGCTGCAAGAGTGGGCTAGGCACTATATCCTTGGGTTACACATGCGAGTGTGCCTGACACTATATTCGTGGGTGAATAGAGTGTGCCCGACACTATATCCGTGGGTCAATAGAGTGTGCCTGACACTATATCTGAGGGTGCGGCAGAAAACCTACATCTAAAAGGATGTGTCGGGTTGGCATTTTTGGACCGACAAGTGATATCACGAGCCAATAGGATAGACATTCATCATATGCATCTTCTATATGCTTTTTTGTTTTGATTACTTGAGTTTGCCTAATTGTATAGCATGCCTACTTGCTTCTTGAATTACTTGCTGTATATGAAAACTATCTGTGTTTTATTTGTTTGCATTAATTGTGTTTGTCTGGTGCTAAGGAGGTTAGGTAGGCGGTGGCGATGGGATCACACGGAGGTTAGGTTGGCGAAGGCTGTGGGATACAGTGGTGTGATTAGTATTAGTTAGAATTTCCCTATGTTTAGATAACCCGATTTATGGTTTAAGTTCTTTATGTATTTATTTATTTTGTTCTAAGCTTGAATATCCGTTTGCGACGTGAAGTTCTAGGATTGCCTTTGGCATACCGAGGCTTTACATCTTACATCATTGGGCACTGTTACCATATTGAGAACCTCCGGTTCTCATTCCATACTTTGTTGTTGTTTTTCAGATGCAGGTCGTAATCTACTTCGGTGAGATTGCGAATATGGTGACAGAGCGGAGTATGGTTCGTTCCTTATTTATTTCTGTCTTACTTTTGTCATAGTATTCTCTCACCTTTTGTATATTTATCTTTATGGCCTTAGAGGCTTATTTGAGAGATAGGTTGTATAAGCTGTTTTAATTCTAAAACTCTGTATCTTTCTATTTGTAACTAGTCGGCTTAAACTCCGCAAGCTGCAGCTAGTTCTCTATGATTATTATATATATATTATTCTCTTATACATATACCTTGTATCTTATGCGTTAGCTTCGTGTGAACGTTTCGCGCTTTTGTAAATCTGTCTTTGAGCTTAATCCTTCATTGGGCTCCTAGAATATATTATTTCTTTCTATATATAAATATGTATACGCCTTAGGACTGTCGTAACCTCTGATTAATCTTTGCTTTACGGCTAAAGGTAAGGCTTAGGGTAATTGGGGTGTTACAAATGCCATTTTCATTGTATTGACTAATTTTGTACTTGGCAGGTCACTGCAAACATGAGGGGAAGCAGTGCAGAGGAAGTAGCTGAGAGAGTATTGAGTCAACCATCATTATCTGGGTTGCAGGTGTGATTCGGAATGAACCCCTTACCTTCATTTTTCATTTCTTTTGCTGGTGGGAGCTTTCCTTACAACATTTGCTTTTTGCGTTAGCAAAGTTTGTCATATACTATCTACTGTGATCATGAGTAGTATCATTATTTTTTCACTATAATTTGTTCTTAATTTTAAGAGGAACATGTGATTATCTTCTGCAGGGACCCATTATAAGTCCTATTTTTGCAAACAGGATGGGAAGGAAATAGTAGACTACTATGCCATAGTGATATGTGTACCCAAGAAGGCACTATACAAGTCTATATAGCAGCTGAGAGCGGTGAGATTTTACATTTTTTTCAAAGCATCTGTTTTGGATTTCATATGAAGCCTTGTTATTCTGAATGACAGGAGTCCAAATAACCCAATTATATCTGGTTTGGGATAAAATGTTAGTCTACATAATGTATTACTGCCACTAGCAGTGGCTAGCATTATTACATGGACTCGGTCTAAAACAGTGACTATGTGAATTTCCCTTCATCTATGATTCTCATACTCATTTTCATGTTGATTACATTCGTTTAATGCAGATTGGTTGCAGTGGCGTTCTTATGTCACCATTGACCTACGTTTTTTATGAGGAAAAGCCAAGATGGCATCAGCTACTTTCTAAACTTAGATTGTAGTCATTTATGATCAATGGATGAAACCTTTTTCACATACTATGGACGCAGAAGCGCATCGACTTTGATGAAAGCTGCAAAGTACACCCCCGTTTAGAATTAAAAACTAAAAATGCATTTCTTGATCTTCATTTATAGCAACTTCTGGATTGATATTGGTTGGAAGTTTTATAGCGAGCAAGTCTGTATTTTCCTCCTTTTTGTCTCTTTTTGGCACTTGTTAATAATATGGATAAAGAAGTGAGTTCGTTTTCTTGGTAGCCTTTGTTTTTCGTTTACTTCTTTAGTTGGAAAATTGGAGTTGAAGTTGAAGGTTCAATTGCTATGAAATATAGCTTTAGTGTTGTATTTTTTAACTTTCTATTATATTTCAGTGGCTTAAGATAGATCAATTATATCTTATAAATTTAGGATATGTTTGAACTTTACTCTTGTTCATTTTTTGGATTAAGTTATATTGTATCTATCATACTCAGCAATAATTAGTTACGATAATATATAGGTTACTAATAACTTATATTAACTGATAAAGTAAAGGAAATTAGTAATATAGAATTGTAATATGTAGAAGAAGGATAAATTAGTGTATAAACTAATGAAAAATAGCTTAGTAATTTGTCTTTTAAAGAAAGTAGTAAAAATGTCTAAAAAGATAATTCCTCACTCCCAAATATCTTCATGCTCTCTGCTTCCACCCTGCTCCTATATTTCCAAGCATTCTCTTGAATTACGAGACATAAATCGTTGTACTCAGAGGCGGATTGACGGGGGGCCTAAGGTGGCCACGGTCCCCCCAAAAATTTTTCAAAAAAATTAGTAAATAGTAATAATTAATAATATTAAGTATTTTATATATATAATATTAGACAAAAAAATATAAGTTACAGAATTTTGTAAATTAAAGTAACTAAAAACTACATTATGTATTGGATATTTGGATTATTGTTACTCTTGTTAACAAATAGCCCATTCTAATAATTAATAAAAATAGTTTTATTATACTAGCCCAATAGACAGTAGCCCATATTATTAATTAAAGTAGTACTAGTACATTTTTCAAACATTTTTCTTCAAACCATGAGAGACATCAGCGCACACTTTCTCTCTTTTAGTGGCTCCCATTTGTGTAGACTTTTGGTCTTCTACTCTTCTCATTCTAATTTTCTTTCCATACTAAAATAAGACATATGAAGAAAAACCATTGAAGATTTGAAGTGAACAGCGAAATATTAACCATTGAATGCACAACAAAGACTCAAAGAGGTATATTTCAATTTTTTTCAAGTTAATAACAATGTCAAGTATTATTTATATTATTTATTTAAAATAATTAATTTATTTTTTTTATAATGGACAATGTTCAAAGATTGAAGTAAGAGCAAAACTCAATAGAGTTATTTTTGGGTGAGACTTGGAACAAAAAATAATCAGGTAAATCAATAACTTTATTTTTGGTTATTATATATTTGTGTTTCTAAAATTATTTGTTATTGGTCAATAGGTTTAGTATTTTTTTTTAAGAAATAACATATATGCAATTATTTTTGTTTTTTTTGTTAGATAGTTCAAGTTAAGTTAAAAATGTCAAAGATGAAAATAATTCACTCATTTTTCAAGAGAAAAAAGAGAATATATGATGAACAAAATTCAGCTTCAGATTTATTGAGTAATGTTCAAAATATTATTGAACAACCTAAGATACAACCTGTGACATAACTTGTTGAGCAAGATATTCAACCCCTGCTTCTAAAATAACAAGGACTGAAATAGATCAAGTTAATATTGATACATTGATGCGTGATCCCGAAAAGCATCCACAAATTTAGAATTATCCTATCAATCAACAAGATGAAATCTGTAGAGCATATATAAAGCTTGTACCATATTAATTTATTATGGATGAGTACCCTCTTTCTGGTCTTGAAAGTTATCCTCGTCGTTTCAAAGCTCATTGGTTTAAGAGTTTTTCTTGGCTAGAATATTCAGCAGAAGTGGATGCTGCATTTTGTCTTCCATGTTATTTATTTTCTAGAAAATCAAGTCCATTCACATCAGGAGGATTTCACAATTGGAAAAAAGTGAATAATTGAAAGGATTGTGCATTTTTATCTCGTGTGGGTAAATCTCTTAATTCTCCTCATAATATTGCTGTTAAGTCTTGTAAAGATTTGCTTAACCAATTATGTCACATTGACAAAGTATTGGCTAAGTAAAGCCCACAACAAGTTTTAAGTAATAGATTGCGTCTTAAAGCCTCTATTGATACTGTTAGATGGTTAACGTTTCAAGCTTGTGCTTTTAGGGGACATGATGAGAGTCATGAGTCTTAGAATCGAGGAAATTTTCTTAAAATGTTAAAATTATTAGCTTCTTACAATAAAGAAGTGGATGCAGTTGTCTTGGAGAATGCTCCTCAAAATGCAATATACACATCACCTTTTATTGAAAAGGAAATTATACATGTTTTTTCTAGAAAGGTGCAAAATAAAATTCGCAATGAGATTGGTAATGCAAAGTTTTATTTGATTGTTGATGAAGCTAGAGATGAATCTAAAAGAGAACAAATGGCACTTGTTAGATTTGTTGATAAGCATGGATTTGTCAAAGAAAGGCTAATAGATGTTGTTCATGTCAAAGATACTACTTCTGCTACTCTAAAACAAGAGATTTGTTCTGCATTATCTCATCATAATCTCAACATTCAAAATGTTCGAGGTCAAGGGCATGACGGGGCTAGTAATATGCGTGGAGAGTGGAAAGGGTTACAAGCTTTAACTATTCAAGAATATCCTTATTATGCATATTATGTTCATTACTTGCTCATCAATTACAGCTAGCTCTTGTTGCTGCAGCTAAAGAAGTTGTTGATGTTCATACTTTTTTCCAAAGTTTAAGTAATATTATCAATATTGTGTGCTCTTCTTGCAAACGCAATGATGAATTACGAGCTGCTTATGCAACTGAAATTTCCCATTTAGTTGCAACTAATCAAATTGAAATAGGAAGGGGAGTTAATCAAATTGGCACATTAAAAAGATCAGGAGATACCAGATGGAGCTCTCACTTCATCTCAATTTGTAGCCTTTTACGTATTTTTGGAGCAACAACTTCACTTCTGGAAGATTTGGCTACTAATGGATCTACATATTCTCAACGTGGTGATGCTACTTATGCTCTTAAATCTTTATTATCATTTCATTTTGTTTTCATTTTGCATATGATGAAAGAAATCATGGGAATCACTGATAAACTTTGTCAAGCATCAGCAAAAATCTCAAGACATTTTGAATGCTATGCATCTGGTTTTTGGTACAAAGTCATTGATTCAATAGTTAAGAGATAGTAGTTGGGGAGCACTTTTAGAGAAAGTTAGTTCTTTCTACAATGATCATGCTATTCAGATACCTGATATGGGTGCTTGATAAACCATTATTTTATGATTTATACTATGTTTAATTGAGTGGTTTTGTCAAGTCTTTCACCCACTTATTCATATGATTTGCATGTATTCACAATTCCTTCCTAAAATTGTTCTATGATTAAAAACTTGCTTCCTAAAGATCTTTTAATTGTATATTTTTATCCTCCTTCATACCATTCGATGCCATGATCTGTGTGTTAAGTGTTTCAGGCTTCATAGGACAGAAATGGCTTAGAGAATGGAGAGGAAACTTGCAAAAATGGAAGGAAAAACAAGAAATTGAGGAGATGACCAGCGAGAAGCGACGCGGACGCATGGTCCACGCAACCGCGCGAAATGAAGAAAATCACAGCGACGCGCTCACGTGCCTGATGCGAATGCATGGATTGGAAGCTGCATGAGTGACGCGAATGCGTGGACGACGCGCACGCGTGGCACGGAAAAACGCTGGACGACGCGAACGCGTGGACGATGCGATCACGTGACGTGCACAATTTGCAGAATTTACAGCAAACGCTGGCGTGGATTCTGGGCTGCGTTTTAACCCAACTTTCGGCCCAGAAACGCAGATTAGAGCCAGGGAACATGCAGAGACGAAATAACATTCATTCCGCATAATTTTTAGTTTTTAGATCTGATTTTACTCCTCCTCTAGGTTTTCTCTCTACACATTGATAGTTCTTAGGATTTTGGTTTTATTGCTTTTTAGATTGGGATATCGAGAAGAGTTGTTACCTCTGCAAGACTTCATCTCTCTAGTTTGTTTTCTCTACTTTTTACTTACTTTTTCATATCCTTAATTTGTCCAGAGTACAATTGGATTATTTTTAGAGTTATTTAATACAAAGACTATTTTTATTTTTATTTTATTAATATTTTTGATTATTGTTTATCATGTCTCTTTTTATTTCCCCTCTTTATTTTGTGAAGTCTACATTTATAATAATGGAGTAGTTCCCCAACTTGATTGGGAGTTGATTAAAAGGAGAACCTTGAGTTGGAATACTCAAGAGTTCAATTGTAATTGGTTCGCCGTTGGTTGGCTTGTTAGTCACTAACTCTAATCCTTCCCAAGGGAGAGGATTAGGACTTGTGAATAGAAGTTGACTTTTAACTTGACTTTCCTTCATTCGTTGAGGGTTAACTAAGTAGAAACAACTACTAATTATTAATTGATCTTGAGAAAATTCCAACAAGGATAGAACTTCCGATTAATCTTCTCCCGGTCAAGATTTTTATTTAAATTACATAAATTCTCTGATTTAATTTCCTGTTTATCAAACTCAAAACCATTTTGGAAAACCTCTGATTAATAAAATAACATATCTTTCTGCAACTCGTTGGGAGACGACCTGGGACTTATACTCCCAGTATTTTAATTCTAATTTTGTGACAACCCCTTCTAAATTGATAAGCGGATTTTTGTTGGTTAAGAACTGTACTTGCAACGTATTTCTCATATTAATTTCTTAATCTGCCAATTTTTGCCACGTCAATTTTTGGCGTCGTTGCCAGGGAGTTGCAATAGAGTGCTAAGTTATTGATTGGAATTTATTTATTTGCATTTTATTTTATTTTGCTACTATGAGTTGCATGTTTCTTTCATTGAATGACGCGTTCACTTCCTGATCCAAGCTTGCCAGTATTTGATCCTAAGATTGAAAGAACTATTTCACGTATAAGGCAAGCTCGGCGTCGGTTAGTCCTCTCCGAGGACGAATCTGAAACGTCACTTAAGGAAGAAACAAGCTCCTTTTCTACTGATTCGGTTGATTTACGTGCAGGTAACATGGCAGCACCTAGGAGAGTTACTATCCAGGAAGCTAGAGCCCCTGATTTTACACTGCAACCGTATCAAGCGCATCACCCAGTGGTGGCTGTAGATTTTGAACTAAAGACTGCACTACTCAACTTGATGCCTAAGTTTCATGGCTTACCTGCTCAAGAGCCTATCAAGCACCTTAGGGATTTCCGAGCAGCCTGTTCTACTGTCAGGCGTGATGGTGCAGATGAAACTTCTATTTTGTTAAAAGCCTTCCCATTCTCTCTTGAGGGAAAGGTGAGAGAGTGGTACTACACTCAATCCGGAGCAACTGTTTCTAACTGGGATACGCTTAGAAGAAAATTTTTGGAAAAATTCTTTCCAGCTGAAGTTACTGATAAACTGAGGAAAGACATTTTCATGATTGTTCAGGACGACTCCGAGACTCTCTACGAATACTGGGAGCGCTTCAACAATCTTCTAGAAGCATGTCCCCACCATATGATTGACAAGATAGTGTTTCTCGGCTACGTCACACAGGGCATGAAGCCTCAAGATAAGACCACATTGGAAAGTGCTAGCAATGGGTCTATGAAAAAGTACAAGACCACTGATGAGGCATGACAATTGATCAGCGACTTAGCTGAATCTACTCGGAATCACAGGCAGAACAAAGCCAGTCAAGAGCTGTTGCAGAGGTATCTTCTAGCAAAGAGACTACTGCTCTAAGTCAGAGTATATGTGAAATGACCAACTTACTGAAGCAGATGCAGTTGAGTCAACAACAAGCTCAGCAAGCTCAACCTTCTCCACCACAGCAAAGCCAACAGTTGGTTCCACAAAGAGTATGCGGGATCTGTGCTGATTATAGTCATTATACTGATGAATACCCGCAGCTCCAACAGGAAGACAACACTGTGGCAGCCACTCATAACTTCTATGACCGCCCCTATCAACGATACAATCAAGGTGGCAGCTACAACCATGGATGGCAGGACAATTCCAACCAAGGTTGGAGAGATAATTCTAACCAGAGTTGGAGGGACAATCATAACAGAGGAGGCAGAGATAACAATGGAAACCAGAGGTAAAATAACAATAACAACATCAGGCAGCAGAATCAGAATCAGGCCTATAGAGTACCTCATCTAAGGCAGCGTTAAGCATTTCAGCAGACCCCTCAGATCACTTATCCCTCTTTATCTTCTAATGAGGAGTTACTACAATCTATTGATCGGAGACAGTAGGCCATGGAAAACAACCTTACATCTACTCTAAATGATCTGAACTCTACCTTGCAAGCTCTTGTCTCACAGATTGGATCACTAAATAACTCCACCAACCAACCTTCGAGCTCCAGTGGACTTCCTTCTCAACCCTTACCTAATCTCAAGGGTGGCATCAATGCCATCACTCTGAGATCTGGGACCACATTGTAGGAGAGGAACCAAGAGGAGCCAAGTCCACCAGAACACACCCCAGCTGAAGATGCGGTGGAAATAGAAGATGCTGAAGAGGAATAGGACATACAGGACATAGTTGAAGAAGAGGAGACTCAACCACAGGGTGAAGCACCAAAGGATGCTGAAACTGCTGATAACACCCGTCCTATCCTATTTCCACACCTTGCTAAGAAATCCAGGAAGCATATGGAACTTGATCCCAAAATGGTAGAAATCTTCAAAAAGGTTGAGGTAACCGTTTCCCTTTTTGATGTTATTCAGCAAGTACCTAAATACGTAAAGTTTCTAAAAGAATTATGCATACATAAAGATAAAATTAATGAATTAGAAACTATTTCTTTAGGTAGTTCTATATCTGCTTTAATAGGAAATATACCTAAAAAATGTAGTGATCCAGGCCCATGTATGGTTAACTGTACCATTGGAGGTGTGATATTTTCTGACTGTATGTGTGATTTAGGAGCGTGCGTGAGTATTATGCCCTTGTCTATATATGATGCTTTAAGGCTCCCTCCCTTAAAAAGGTCGGTAGCTCGTTTTGTGTTAGCAGATAAAAGTATTATTACAGTGGTTGGGATTGCTGAAGATGTGTTAGTGAGCATTAAGGGGCTCACGTTTTTCATTGACTTCTATATCATGGAGATGCGCCAAAATGACTCAGGAAAGCCTTCATCAATCCTGCTTGGAAGACCGTTCTTGAAAACTTCGAAGTTCAAGCTGGATGCCTTTTCGGGAACCTATTCTTTTGAGGTAGATGGCAGAACAATGAGCTTCAATCTGGATGAAGCTATGAAGCATCCCCCAGAAGATCACTCCATATTCCAATGCGACATCATTGATGATATTATAGCTGCAACTCACCAGGAAGAAATGGAAGAGAGTCACCTGGAGCAAGATCCAAGTGTGGGGACACCCTCTGAACATACTGAAGATTCATTATCATTTTCACCAGCCCCAGATGATCCAGAGCCAAGCCATGAGCAAAAAATGGAATTAAAGCCCCTTTCTCCACACCTCAAGTATGCTTACCTTGAGGACAAGCAGAAGTTCACAGTTATCATTGCAAGGGAGCTCACTTCCCAACAAGAAGAACAACTGCTTAGTGTATTGAGAACGCATAAGAAAGCAATTGGATGGAGCTTGACGGATATAGTAGGCATCAACCCTCAAGTTTGTGAACACAGAATATTCTTAGAAGAAGGAGCAAAGCCTGTCTGACAACCTCAGCGAAGATTGAATCCAACCATCTTAGAAGTTGTCAAGAAGGAAGTAACCAGACTACTTGAAGTAGATATCATTTACCCCATTTCAGATAGCGAATGGGTCAGCCCAGTGCAAGTGGTGCCCAATAAGTCTGGAGTCACAATAATAAGAAATGAGCAGGGAGAACTTCTGACAACCAGAGTGCAGAACTCATGGAGAGTTTGCATTGACTACAGGTGTCTCAACCAAGCCACTCGCAAGGATCATTACCCCTTGCCATTCATTGATCAGATGCTTGATCGCCTATCAGGTAAATCTCATTACTGTTTTTTAGATGGTTATACAGGTTATTTTCAAATCCATATAGCTCCTGAAGATCAGGAAAAGACTACTTTTACATGTCCTTTTGGGACTTATGCCTATAAGAGAATGCCCTTTGGCATATGCAATGCACCAGCTACTTTCCAAAGGTGTATGATGATTCTTTTCTCTGATCTCATTGAGACCTGTATGGAAGTTTTTATGGATGACTTTAGCGTATATGGCGATTCATTTAGCCTTTGCTTGGATAGTTTATCTAGAGTATTGGACAGGTGTGTTAGTTCAAACCTTGTTTTAAATTTTGAAAAGTGTCATTTTATGGTGAAACAAGGAATTGTTCTAGGACATGTTGTTTCTGATACTGGTATCTCTGTAGACCCAGCAAAGGTGGATGTTATTTCTAGTTTACCTTACCTCTCCTTCGTGAGGGAAGTCCGTTCGTTCCTTGGCCATGCAGGTTTTTACCGGAGATTCATTAAGGACTTCAGTAAGGTAGCACTACCCTTATCCAGACTACTGCAGAAAGATATTGAGTTCGAGTTCAGTGAGGATTGCAAACAAGCGTTTGATAAGCTGAAGACCGCCCTGACTCAAGCTTCGATTGTGAGGGGACCAGACTGGAGTCAACCATTTGAAATCATGTGTGATGCTTCCAATCATGCAATAGGAGCAGCACTAGCTCAGCATGAAGGTAACGATCCTTTTGTAATTGCTTATGTATCTAAGACTTTAGATGCTGCTCAATCTAATTACACTACTACTGAAAAAGAGCTTCTAGCTATTCTTTTGATCGGTAAAGAATTTTATAAAAATATTTTCGCGTTGTAAGTACGCTTCGCTCACGCTTTCGCGTAGGATGTGCGTAATGCAAGTGACGCGGTCGCGTCAGGGACGCGAACGCGTGGGCTAAATTGTGCTAAACGCACAACAGCTGCACGATTCCAGCCCAACTTTCTGGGCGTTGGATCTTTACGCCGATTTCCATTCCACGCCCACGCGTGGCCTGCACGCTCGCGTGGGGTGAATTTTTTCCTTTTTTTTATTATGCAATTATGCAGTATGCAATATGCAGTGCTAATGTTGATGCTATGAATAATTCCAAGTTTAATGAAAATAAAATAAAATAAAAACAAACAACACGAAATAAAATTGAAAAAGAAACGATCATACCATGGTGGGTTGTCTCCCACCTAGCACTTTTAGTTATAGTCCTTAAGTTGGACATTTGATGAGCTTCCTGTTATGGTGGTTTGTGCTTGAATTCATCCAGAAATCTCCACCAATGTTTGGAATACCAACAGCCTCCGGGGTCCCAAACAAGGCACGTAAAGCCCTTGAGCAGTTTTAAACAGGTTCTCAGGCTTCCGGTGTGCTGAATGTTAGAACAGACTCCAGTATCCCAAACTTTGCTTTTACACCCGTCTTTGTCTTGATCTACATTTTTCCAGCCGGGTGATAAGTAATCTGAATTCTCACTGCAATGACCAAACAGCTTCCGAGATCCATACAATTGAGCTTGACACCAATCCTTGTACCTCAAATTGAAGTGTGAAACTTCGAAGTTACCCTTTGAGGAACCAAAGGAATCTGAGGCTCGTACAGAGACTATAGAGATTCCATTGAACTTCCTTCTGCCATTCATGAACTCTGATGAATATTCTTCCTCTAAAGAGGATGAAGACATCATTGAAGAGAAGGTTGCTAAATATCTAGGAGCCATCGTGAAGTTGAATGCCAGTTTATTTGGTAATGAGACTTGGGAGGATGAACTCCCCTTGTTCACCAATGAACTGAGTGCACTAATGAGGCAGACATTGCCTCAGAAGAAATTGGATCCCGGAAATTTCTTTATACCTTGTACCATAGGCACCATGACCTTTGAGAAGGCTCTGTGTGACCTTGGGTCAGGGATAAACCTCATGCCACTCTCTGTAATGGAAAAACTGGGAATCTTTGAAGTACAAGCTGCAAGAATCTCACTGGAGATGGCAGACAAATCAATGAAATAGGCTTATAGACTAGTAGAGGATGTGCTAGTAAAGGTTAAAGGCCTTTACATCCCTGCTGATTTCATAATCCTAGATACTGAGAAGGATGAGGATGAATCCATCATCCTTGGCGGACCTTTCCTAGCCACAGCAAAAGCTGTGATTGATGTTGACAGAGGAGAGTTGGTCTTTCAGTTGAATGAAGACTACCTTGTATTTAAGACTCAAGGTTCTCCTTCTGTAACCATAGAGAGAAAGCATGAGAAGCTTCTCTCAGAATAGAGTCAAACAAAACCCCCACATTCAAACTCTAAGTTTGGTGTTGGGAGGCCACAACCAAACTCTAAGTTTGGTATTGAGAGGCCCCAACATTGCTCTGATTATCTATGAGGCTCCATGAGAGCTCACTGTCAAGCTATTGACATTAAAGAAGCGCTTGTTGGGAGGCAACCCAATGTTATTTACTTATATCTATTTATTTTCCATTGCTATTTTATGTTTTCTTTAGGTTGATGATCATGTGAAGTAAAAAAAAAAACTGAAAAATCAAAAACAGATTGAAAAATAGCTCACCCTGGACGAAGAGCTTACTGGCGTTTAAACGCCAGTAAGAGTAGCAGAATGGGTGTTAAACGCCCAGTCTGGCACCATTCTGGGTGTTTAACGCCAGAAACAGGCACCAGACTGGCGTTTAATGCCAGAATAGAGCATGGAATTGGCGTTTAACGCCAAGAATGGGAGAAAAGCTGGCGTTAAACGCCAAAAACAAGCAGCAAGCTGGCGTTTAACGCCATACATGCATTCTAAGGGCGTTTTGCACGCCTAAATGGAGCAGGGATGCTAAGTCCTTGACCCCTCAGGATCTGTGGACCCCACAGGATCCCCACCTACCCTACCTCTTCTTATCTTCTCTTCACACCTTTTCATAACACTCTTTCCCAAATGCCCTTCACCAATCACCTCCATATCTCTTCCCCAAATACCCTTCACCAATCACCTCCATATCTCTTCCCCAAATACCCTTCATCACTCACATCCATCCACTCTTCCCCAAAAACCCCACCTACCTCCAAATTCAAAATTCTTTTCCCTCCCAAACCCAACCCTAATGGCCGAAACCTACCATTCCCCTCACCCCCATATAAACCCCTCAACATTACTCCATTTTCACACATTACAACCACTACTTCTCCCCCTTGGCCGAATACACCTTCTCCCTCCATCTCCTCCATTTTCTTCTTCTTCTACTACTTTCTTTCTTCTTTTGCTCGGAGACGAGCAAACCTTTTAAGTTTGGTGTGGTAAAAGTATTGCTTTTTGTTTTTCCATAACCATCAATGGCACCTAAGGCCAGAGAAACCTCAAGAAAGAGGAAAGGGAAGGCAATTGCTTCCACCTCTGAGTCATGGAAGATGGAGAGATTCATCTCAAAGGTCCATCAAGACCACTTCTATGAAGTCGTGGCCAAGAAAAATTTGATTCTTGAGGTCCCTTTTAAGCTCAAAAAGAGCGAGTATCCGGAGATCCGACAAGAGATTAGAAGAAGAGGATGGGAAGTTCTCTCCAATCCTATTCAACAAGTCGGAATCTTAATGGTTCAAGAGTTCTATGCAAACGCATGGATCACTAAGAACCATGATCAAAGTCTGAACCCAAACCCAAAGAATTGGCTCACAATGGTTCAGGGGAAATACTTAGATTTCAGTCCGGAAAATGTAAGGTTGGCGTTCAACTTGCCAATGATGCAAGAAAACACACGCCCCTACACTAGAAGGGTCAACTTTGATCAAAGGTTGGACCAAGTCCTCATGGACATATGTGTGGAAGGAGCTCAATGGAAAGTTGACTCAAGAGGCAAACCGGTTCAATTGAGAAGACCGGACCTTAAGCCTGTGGTTAGAGGATGGTTGGAGTTCATCCAACGCTCAATCATTCCTACTAGCAACCGGTCTGAAGTTACTGTAGACCAGGCCATCATGATCCATAGTATCATGATTGGGGAGGAAGTGGAAGTTTATGAGATTATACCTCAAAAACTCTACAAGGTGGCTGAGAAGTCCTCCACTTTGGCAAGGTTAACCTTTCCTCACCTCATTTGCCACCTCTGTAATTTGGCTGGAATTGACATAGAGGGAGACATCTTCATTGATGAGGACAAACCCATCACTAAGAAAAGGATGGAGCAAACAAGAGAGCCCAGTCATGGACCTCAACAAGAGAATGAGGAAATTCCTCATCATGAAATCCCTGAGATGCCTCAAGAGATGCACTTTCCTCCACAAAACTATTGGGAGCAAATTAACACCTCCCTAGGAGAATTAAGTTCCAACATGGGACAACGAGGGTGGGGCACCAAGAACACTCCATCATTCTCCATGAGATTAGAGAAGATCAAAGAGCTATGAGGGAGGAGCAACAGAGGCAAGGAAGAGACATAGAGGAGCTCAAGAACACTATTGGTTCTTCAAGAGGAAGAAGATGCCACCTTCACTAAGGTGGACCCGTTCCTTAATCTTCTTGTCTATTTATTTTTTGTGTTTTCGTTCTCTGTGCTTTATTTTTATTTATGTTTGTGTCTTATTACATGATCATTAGTATCTAGTATCTATGCCTTAAAGCTATGAATGTCCTGTGAATCCATCACCTTTCTTAAATGAAAAATGTTCTAAAAATAAAAGAACAAGAAGTACATGGATTTCGAATTCATCCTTGAAACTAGCTTAATTATTTTGATGTGGTGGCAATACTTTTTTGATTTTCTGAATGAATGCTTGAACAATGCATATTTTTGAATTTGTTGTTTATGAATGTTAAATTTGTTGGCTCTTGAAAGAATGATGAAAATGGAAAAATGTTATTGATAATCTGAAAAATCATAAAATTGATTCTTGAAGCAAGAAAAAGCAGTGAAAACAAAGCTGGCGAAAAAAAAAGGGAGGAAAAGAAAAAAAAAGAAAAAGAAGAAAAAGCAAGCAGAAAAAGCCAATAACCCTTTAAACCAAAAGGCAAGGGTAAAAAGGATCCAAGGCTTTGAGCATCAGCGGATAGGAGGGCCCTAAGGAATAAAATCTTGGCCTAAGCGGCTAAACCAAGTTGTCCCTAACCATGTGCTTGTGGTGTGAAGGTGTCAAGTAAAAAGTTTGAGACTGAGCGGTTAAAGTCGTGATCCAAAGCAAAAAAGTGTGTGCTTAAGAACCCTGGACACCTCTAATTGGGGACTTTAGCAAAGCTGAGTCACAATCTGAAAAGGTTCACCCAGTTATGTGTCTGTGGCATTTATGTATCTGGTGGTAATACTGGAAAACAAAGTGCTTAGGGCCACGGCCAAGACTCATAAAGTAGTTGTGTTCAAGAATCAACATACTGAACTAGGAGAATTAATAACACTATCTAAAATTCTGACTTCCTATAGATGCTAATCATTCTGAACTTCAAAGGATAAAGTGAGATGCCAAAACTGTTCAGAGGCAAAAAGCTACTAGTCCCGCTCATCTGATTGGAGCTAAGTTTCATTGATATTTTGGAATTTAATAGTATATTCTCTTCTTTTTATCCTATTTTATTTTTAGTTTCTTGGGGACAAGCAACAATTTAAGTTTGGTGTTGTGATGAGTGGATAATTTATACGCTTTTTGGCATTGTTTTTAGTATGATTTAGTTAGTTTTTAGTATATTTTTATTAGTTTTTAAATAAAATTCACATTTCTGGACTTTACTATGAGTTTGTGTATTTTTCTATGATTTCAGGTATTTTCTGGCTGAAATTGAGGGACTTGAGCAAAAATCTAATTTAGAGGCTGAAGAAGGACTGCAGATGCTGTTGGATTCTGACCTCCCTGCACTCGAAATGAATTTTCTGGAGCTTCAGAAACTTAATTGGCGCGCTCTCAATTGCGTTGGAAATTAGACATCCAGGGCTTTCCAGAAATATATAATAGTTCATACTTTGCACGAGTTTTGATGACACAAATGGGCGTTCAAACGCCAACTTCCTGCTCTATTCTGGAGTTAAACGCCAGAAACAGGTTACAAACTGGAGTTAAACGCCCAAATTGGCACAAAAGCTGGCGTTTAACTCCAAAAGAAGTCTCTACATATGAAAGCTTAATTCTCAACCCAAGCACACACCAAGTGGGCCCGGAAGTGAATTTCTGCATCATTTACTTATCTTATGTAACCCTAGCTACTAGTTTAGTATAAAAACTAGTTTTAGTGATTTATCTAAGAATCTTTGGATCATTTTAGATCTTTGGAACATTTTTCCTTAGACTTGGGGGGCTGGCCATTCGGCCATGCCTGGACCACTTTCACTTATGTATTTTCAACGGTGGAGTTTCTACACCCCATAGATTAAGGTGTGGAGTTCTGCTGTTCCTCGAGTATTAATGCAAAGTACTATTATTTTCTCATTCAATTCAAGCGTAGTCCTATTCTAAGATATTCGCTTGCACTTTAACATGATGAATGTGATGATCCGTGACACTCATCACTATTCTCAACCTATAAACGCGTGCCTGACAACCACTTCCGTTCTACCTTAGATCGAGCGTATATCTCTTAGCCTCCATTCCAAAAGATCGGAGTCTCCGTGGTATAAGCTAGAATTATTGGCGGCCATTCCTGAGATCCAAAAAGTCTAAACCTTGTCTGTGGTATTCCGAGTAGGATCTGAGAAGGGATGACTGTGACGAGCTTCAAACTCACGAGTGTTGGGCGTAGTGACAGACGTAAAAGGATCACTGGATTCTATTCGAACATGAGTGAGAACCGACAGATGATTAGCCGTGCGGTAACAGCGCATTTGGACCATTTTCACTGAGAGGACGGGAAGTAGCCATTGACAACAGTGATGCCCAACATATAGCTTGCCATGAAAAGGAATATGAAGGATTGAATGAAGGCAGTAGGAAAGCAGAGATTCAGAAGGAACAAAGTATCTCCATACGCTTATCTAAAATTCTCACCAATGAATTACATAAGTATCTCTATCTTATTTTCTGTTTTAATTATATTTTAATTATCAAAAGCCCATAACCATTTGAATCTGCCTGATTGAGATTTACAAGATGACCATAGCTTGCTTCAAGCCAACAATCTTCGTGGGATCGACCCTTACTCACGTAAGGTATTACTTGGATGACCCAGTGCACTGCTGGTTAGTTGTGCGGAGTTGTGACAAAGTGTGTGAATTACGTTCCGAGCACCAAATTTTTGGCGCCGTTGTTAAGGATCACAATTTCGTGCACCAAAAATTGAGACCAATTCTTTGAAAGACAAGAACAACTCTTGGAAAGACAAAAACAATTCTGGAAAGAACAAGAAATCCTCTTCAAGAAGATGGAAGGGCACTTAGAACAAATTAGGAGAAACTTAGGATTACTAAGCATTGAGGATGAAGACCAATCTGTGAGTGAGGAAGTGGAAGAAAAGGTCCCTGTGTCAAGTGAAATTGCAATGAAGAATGAGGTTGTGGAGGTATTTGAACCTGTGACTCCATATCCACAGAGGCTACTTGAGGTGACAGAAGAACATGAAAATTCCCTCCCAAATGACTCAATGGAAAATCATGAAGAAGAAAGGGAGGAAGACAATCAAGGAAATCCACATTCAATTGAAGCAGAGAGCTACATAGAAAAAAGGGCTCATTGAACCACCAATTCAAAAGGCTTTTGATGAAGAGGACACTCCAACAATCACACAACACCCAAGTCTTGATATCAAAGGAGTGAAGGCAACAAACAAGAGCACCGAAAAGAGGATTGCGACCAAGATACCAAGGACAACATTCATGAAGAAGAAAAGGTCAACTGCAAACAATCCAACCCCTGCCTCAACAAGCAAAGCAAATCAAGTAGATAACAAAAGAAAGCTTGTTGGGAAGAGACCAAGAAAGGGGGCACTGATTGGCCCTTCTTTACACTTGAGGTCATTCCTCTTAACAAACTGGAAGAAGAGGAAGAAAGTCATGAACAACATCTCAAGCTAATGACATTAAAAGAGCGCTTATTGGGAGGCAAACCAACCAAAGGTAGTTTTTCTTTTTCTTTAACTGTTTCAATAAGAAAATTCAGTAGATCTCTCTGCATTGCAAAGGGCTATGTTTGGTGTTGCACACCAAAGAAATTTAAGGGTGAATGTGTAATTCTAAGTTTGGTGTTCCACCACAGATTTCATTAAGAACACATTGCACCCTCAGCATGACTAGTTCTCAGCTCCAAACAATCAGAGAAACTACTCAACAGTTGTTTAGTTTCTAGCTCCTGGTTTGTTATGTAGTTCATAGTTTACTTTCTAGTCCCTAGTTTATTTTCTAGTTCATAGTTTACTTTCTGAATAAAAGTACTTGACGTTTCATGCATGTATTCACTCTGCTGCATATAGAAGTAGGCAAGGAACTAAGTTTGGTGTTCCCACACCAATTTAAGTTCAGAGAATCACAAGCATACATGCACGCTAACTGTTTCTCAAGTGCTTAGGGAACAAGAAACTTTCAAAATCTTTGCAGGAAGTTATTCAATCTCTTGAAGGGTAAGATGCATTATCATGTGGAATAACAAGGGAAAGACAAAAGTTAAAGATGGTGATGACAAGGAGAAAACAAGTGGACTCCAAGAGGTTGTATCTTTACTTGCCTGTCTCTAGTTTAAATGTGTTAATTGAAAGTGCAATTGTGCCCCCTGATTGATTAGTGTCCTATTAGTTATAAGTCATTTGCTATTTGTTTGTTTTTAAGCTTGCTAGTCTAAGTGCTTTTATCATCTCGTCTTACTTGAATTATTTGCATTGTTCCCCATGCTTGAATAAAAGAAAAAAATTATTGTAAAACAGAGAAAGAGTAAAGGTCTGGTTTGATATGAGACAGAATAAGGGTTATGTGGTGGTATGTGCTGGTTCATTAGTTGATTTATAAACAAGGCTAGAAGTTAGCATGACTTCGAGATATGAACTTGAGTTACATTTGATGAGATTTGACCAATGAAAGAGGTCCATAATAAAAGAAAGAAAATGTAAGAGAAAGAAACAAAAAGAAATAAACAAGGCTGGGCACCAATGGCTTGAGATTTGGATATATGCATGTGATGTTCTTGTACAAAGATAAGATTGGATAACTAGGTTCTAAGGGGTGCTTCATCACCCGGTAACTTGGGTTAACTAACCCGGGATTACCAACCGAAAGTCCACCATCAAGAGCTACTTTGAGGCAAAACATTTAGTGACCCAAAGAGGTGTGATGAGTCCATATTTTATGATATATTTTGGTTTGATTTGAGAGAATTTCATCACATAAACCCACATTTATTCACCTAAATAGCATGCTATTGTGTTTTCTTCCTAAATTGTGCTTGAAAGTGAAAACATGCTCTTTTATGCTTAATTTAGTCAATTTTAATTTACTTTAATCCCATTTGGTGCCTTGATGTATTTGTTAAGTGATTTCAGGTTTCTAAGGCAAGTATGGGTTGAAGAAGTGAGGAAAAGAGCATGCAAAAGGGAAGAAACCATGAAGAAATAAAGTTTGGAAGTTCCAGCACCCGTGCGTACGCACAAGTATGCGTGCGTACGCACAAGAAGGATTTGCGAATGACGCGTACGCGTGACCCACGTGTACACGTGGATGAATTTTTGCGCAGTGACGCGTACGCGTGACTCATGCGTACGCGTGACCCGAGTTACGTCAGCTCATTAATTGCAAATCACTGGTGGCAATTTTTGGGCCTCCAGAACCCAGTTGTAACAACCTAGTTTTTGAGTACGCGAGATCTTTTCTGTAGGCACGGATTTCTCCGGAAGATCAGTAAAGGGAACACCTCTGCTATATCATCAAGCATCTCAATCCTCATTGTCATTATGTCATCTTTAAGCTAGAACCTTTTTTGAGGCAAGCTCAATAATGCAATCACGAAGAACCTAGTTTTTGAACTGTACCGGTTAGGAGTTTTAATTCTGATTTTCGTAAGTAGTCTCAGTTTGACGAACCGGACTCGATTCACGAGAGAAGAGAGATAATAGTATAATATTATCATTATATTAGTATTAGAAGATGCTTGAATGATATTATAAGGTTACCTGGTCTGTTTTAGTTAAAAACAGGAAATCGGTTTAACCGGGTTCACAGTTTACTGGTGCAGCTTAGCACCAGCACTCTTTGATGACTTTAGCAATGCTAAGGTCTCATCATACATGTTCTATTCTCATAATAAATATGTTACTAGTGTCATTTATGCTAGTAGCTCAGAAAATAATTTTTAGAGATGTTTTTACAAGTGTTCTGATACATCTAGTTTTAGTAGTTTTACACCTGAGATATTTTAATACTATTTTAACCCGCCTCCAAGCCAACCAATCACAACTCACCCTACACCACCAAGACACTCCAAGGCTGGTAATTTACTCCCTTTGGCCGAAAATGAGAAGAGAAAAAAGAGAGAAACTTTCATGACACTTAAATCTTCAAAGCTTGATTTCTTCTTAACTAAAACTCAAATCAAAACTCCGATTTCACCAAAATGATCCTCTATTCTTCCCCTACATAATGATATAACATATCAAGGCTGGAAATAAAATGAGATGTCTGTCTCCCTCCCTCTTCAATTCGGTTTTCAAGGAAACATGCTTAAACAAGTGTTTTCTTGATGTTTTTCCTTAGATCTCTTGCTTAGCTTGATTTGTGGGCCAAAGATCTTTGATTTCCTGCACGTTTAAGGTGAGGATAACCTTCCTAAGATTCTTCTAAAGTTTGTTTTGTTGATGGTTTAGAGTTTTAAAGTTGTTCTTGATTGGATTTAGGAGGAAAAAGTGCTCTAGGAACACCTTGAACACTAACTGAAAATAGGAGCAGCAAATCAAGGTAGGGTTTGACGAAATTAATGTTGATTGATTGTGTTTGAGTTGTGTGATTATGATATGGTTTGGCTGCACTTGAAATTGATGGTTTATATGAGTGATTCTTGTTGAAATTTTGGAGAAAATTTGATTAAATTTGATGATATTCAACTTTGAACTTATGTTCTTCATGGCTGCTGGAAAAACGAAACCCTAGGCCTTAAATTGGGGTTCAATTTGTGTTAAAATCATGTAGAAAAGATTGGATTTTAGTGACTGGGAATTTATTATGAATTGTGGTAAAAATTGGTTGCTGAAAAGACTGAAAAACGGGTGAAAATAGAGAAAGAATTTAAAGAATTTACGAAGAACACGAAGAACACTTTGAATGTTATGAAAAACATTAAAGAACACCTTTTAGATCTTAGAAAGGGCAAGGAGGTAAATATTTTGGTGTTTGAGGGGTTATTTTGTAATTTTTGAAAGTTAGGGTATTAAAAGTAGAAATATTAAAAGTTGTGGGTGCTAAAAAGTGAATTTATAAAGTAAAAGGTTAAAGGAAGGTAATTTTCAAAAATTTAATAATAAACTAATAAATAATAATAAAATATTAAATAATAAAATTTAATTAAAAATAATATTTTAATAAAAATAATAAAATAATGCGGAAAAAGGCAGTTTTCTGTAAAAGCTTTAGAAAGACAACTTTAAGCTCAGAATCTCATAATTACCTTCATAAAACACTTAGGGAGTGGTAATAATATATTAGTGAGGCAAAGATAAAGGAAAGATGAAAAGTTAAAGAAGAGATGAAAATCGGAGAAAATGTCTGTAAAGTTTTAATGACAGAAAAACAGACAGAGACTAGCGAACGAACTAGGGCAACATAGTTAGTCCTTGAGTTGCGAATAGGGTTACGTATCATATGAAAATTTAAACTGTTTCAGTACAGACTTAATGAACCTATACTTGGGACAGGCTAACTATTCATACCGAAATTTACATAAGCTTTAAATACATACGTTAAGCAGAGATATCAGAGCAGAGTAGAGAAACACAGAAAACAAAATAACTAGAGCAGAGTAAAGAGATGAAGAGAAAAAGAATAATATAGATATAGAGAAAAGAGTAATCAAAGCAGAGTGAAGAGACAGAGAGAGAAGAGCAGTAGAACACACAAACTGATAATGTTAAATACGGGAAGTACCCACGAACTGAATGATCATTGGTCTCGGGAAAACCTACGAACTGTTAACTTTTTTGTGTGTGGAAAGAACCCACGAATTGATAATCATTGATTACGGGAATAACCCATGAACTGTTGATCATCTTTGATCTTGGGGAAACCCACGGACTGAGGATCATTGTATTGTTGTGTATTGATCTCGGGTATAACCCACGAACTGAGGTCATGTATGTTGTTGTATGTTTATCTCGGAGATAACCCATGAACTGAGGATCATTGTTTGCTGTGTATTGATCTCGGATATAACCCACGAACTGAGGATCACTATGTTGTTGTGTGTTGATCTCGGGTATATCCCACGAAATGAGGATCTCTGTTTTGTTTGTAAGTTGATCTCGGGGATGCCCACGAACTGAGGATCACTGTTTCCCCTTGTGCGTATATTATGGGGTTGAGCTTTGCGCCGACTGCCAGTAGTCACGAAGGAGTGGTATTTTTACCACCGACACGTATGCACAAAGGACACAAAGGGAAACCATATCTGGGACTTGTTCCGAGGTAATGTCGGGCTGCAGGGTGTAAACCGACACGTGAGCTCATGGCCTGCATAGGATAGACAAGCATCATACTTGGTTGTGCATTTCCTCTATTATGATTGTTGTTTGAATGTATGCTTTCTTTGTTTGTATTCCATTCACTGTGTCTGTGTTTTGTTCTCTTGTATTCTTTTGTTTGTGTTTTGCTTTCTATTTTCTCTATATATCTGTTATTCTGTTTGCTTCTTCTCTGTATTCTGCTATTTGTCTGCTAAACAACTCTGAGTTAATGAATTAAACTAATAACCCCGGCCCTACTAAGGACTCCCCATTTCTTACCCCTTCTCTCTCCCATTTTCCTTCAGATGGAAGCAGGAGTACCCTTCGGTAACCTACTGATGACCGTTTCGCAAAGAGAATTCCACTCTACATAGTCTTCTAAATCTAGGGTGAATCTCGTTCTCTTTTTATATGTATATACTGTGAAACCAGACAATGTCTGCACCCCATTCGTATGCGAACTTTAACCTAATTCCTATGTACGAGACTCCTGTTGTGTGGCTACTTGATGAGGTACCAGAGAGACATCCTATGGCAATGTCTGATTGTGCAGAGGAGTAGCAAATGATGTTCTACCTTTTGATGTGGTTCCACCTGACTTGAGTTTTGAAGACTTAGAATATACTTTCCCCCACTTTAGTAGTTTAGAGGAACTAGGTGAGTATAGAGTTTAGGCTAGCCTAGGTTCCAGCTTAGGGACCTCTTGAACGGGTCAGGACCTGGGATGTTGTATGTATATATATGTATATAGTTATTATCTAGCTATATCTAGGGGTGTTCTAACTAAAGGTCTATACTCTAATAAAGGCTGGATCACCGAATATTGTCAACTGCTTGTGATGTATTTATGTGTGGTTGTTTATAACTGTTTTATCTGTTTTAGTTATGAGTTGATTATGAATGATTCTGTCTATTAATCCAAATATTTTAAAAAAAAGTACCTCGTAAAATAACTTTGTTTTTAACAACGAATCAGGCTCATACAATAAATAATAGATAATAATTAGGTAGACAAGTTGGTAGCATTCAGTTTCTAGTATGATCATGACGTACCAGAAATTGGATCGTTACAATTTGGTATCAGAGCAGTTCATTCCCAGTAGAGCCTGGGGAGTGGACTGACTATGCTTCATTGCATACTCTGCTTGTGTGTCTCATGCTATTAGGGTATCTTCAAGATACATTTGGCATGAATGTCTATGAGTGCTCATTTTGAGAATGTTCGTGCTTAACTTGAGATATTAAGACTGATCACCTTAATGTTGATTTTTTGGTGCAGATAAGACCTCAATGACTGTGAATAGGCATGGTTTAATCGAGCTTCGAACGATGAATCGATGTGAGCCACAGCTATCTTCATAGCTGTTATGATCTTCATGGCTATGGCTTTGTGAGATTTGGATGCTGTAAGGAACGGACCGATCTCTTCGTCAGGATGGCTTGAAGGAAATAGACTGCTTGAAGATGGATACTGCACGTGGCTGAAATTTTGAGGGCAAAATTTTCTTTTAGGAGGGTAGAATGTAATTTTTGAGTACGCGAGATCTTTCTGTAGGCACGGATTTCTCCGGAAGATCAGTAAAGGGAACACCTTTGCTATATCATCAAGCATCTCAATCCTCATTGTCATTATGTCATCTTTAAGCTAGAACCTTTTCTTGGGCAAGCTCGATAACGCAATCATGAAGAACCTAGTTTTTGAACCGTACCGGTTAGGAGTTTTAATTCTGATTTTCGTAAGTAGTCTCAGTTTGACGAACCAGACTCGATTCACGAGAGAAGAGAGATAATAGTATAATATTATCATTATATTAGTATTAGAAGATGCTTAAATGATATTATAAGGTTACCTGGTCTGTTTTAGTTAAAAATAGGAAGTCGGTTTAACCGGGTTCACAGTTTATTTGTGCAGCTTAGCACCAGCACTATTTGATGACTTTAGCAATGCTAAGGCCTCATCATACATGTTATATTCTCATAATAAATATGTTACTAGTGTCATTTATGCTAGTTGCTCAGAAAATAATTTTTAGAGATGTTTTTACAAGTGTTCTGATACATCTAGTTTTAGTAGTTTTACACCTGAGATATTTTAATACTATTTTAACCCGCCTCCAAGCCAACCAATCACAACTCACCCTACACCCCCAAGACACTCCAAGGCTGGTCATTTACTCCTTTTGGCCGAAAATGAGAAGAGAGAAAAGAGAGAAACTTTCATAACACTTAAATCTTCAAAGCTTGATTTCTTCTGAACTAAAACTCAAATCAAATCTCCGATTTCACCAAAATGATCCTCTCTTCTTTCTCTACATAACCATATAACATATCAAGGCTAAAAATAAGGTAAGATGGCTGTCTCCCTCACTCTTCAATTCGGTTTTCAAGGAAACATGCTTAAACAAGTATTTTCTTGATGTTTTTCCTTAGATCTCTTGCTTAGCTTGACTTGTGGGCCAAAGATCTTTAATTTCCTAAACAGTTAAGGTGAGGATAACCTTCCTAAGATGCTGTTGAAGTTCGTTTAGTTGATGGTTTAGAGTTTTAAAGTTGTTCTTGATTGGATTTAGGAGGAAAAAGTGCTCTAGGAACACCTTGAAGCATAACCGAAAATAGGAGCAGCAAATCAAAGTAGAGTTTGACGAAATTAATCTTGATTGATTGTGTTTAAGTTGTCTGATTATGATATGGTTTGACTGTGCTTGAAATTGATGGTTTATATGAGTGATTCTTGTTGAAATTTTGGTAAAAATTTGATGAAATTTGATGATATTCAACTTTGAACTTATGTTCTTCATGGCTGCTAGAAAAATGAAACTCTAGGCCTTAAATTGGGGTTCAATTTATATTAAAATCATGTAGAAAAGATGGGGTTTTAGTGGCTAGGAATTTATTATGAATTATGGTAAAAATCGGTTGTTGAAAAGACAGAAAAACGGGTGAAAACAGAGAAAGAATCTAAAGAATTTACGAAGAACACGAAGAACACTTTGAATGTGATGAAGAACATTGAAAAACACCTTTTAGATCGTAGAAAGGGCAAGGAAGTAAATATTTTGGTGTTTGAGGGGTTATTTTGTAATTTCTGAAAGTTAGGGTGGTAAAAGTAGAAATATTAAAAGTTACAGAGTGGTAAAAAGTGAATTTATAAAGTAAAAGGATAAAGGAAGGTAATTTTCAAAAATTTAATAATAAAATAATGCAAAAAAAGGCAATTTTCTGTAAAAGTTTTAGAAAGACAACTTTAAGCTCAGAATCTCATAATTACCTTCATAAAACACTTAGGCAGCGTTTGGTGGAGAGACAGAGACAGAAATACTGAGACTGAGAGACAGAGACTAAGAGACAGGGATTAAAATAAATCTCAGTATTCTGTTTGGTGCAAAATGAGAGACAGGAATTGAAACAAGAATAAAACTCTAATTTAATTTGCACAAAGAGTAAAATTGGAATTAATTAATTGAAATGAAAGTATTTTAGGTATAAAATGTTATTAAAGTTTCAGTCTCCATCTCTAAATATTTCAGTCCCCTGTGTCCCTACTTTTTGGAGGTACTGAAATACTGAAATTTTAGAGACAGAGACAGAAATTTTAGTACCAGTCTCTGAACTAACAAACACGATACTGAGTCTCAGTCTCTCAGTCTCTGTCTCAGTACCTCAAAACAAACGCTACCTTAGGGAGTGGTAATAACATATTAGTGAGGCAAAGATAAAGGAAAGATGAAAAGTTAAAGAAGAGATGAAAATCGGAGAAAATGTCTATAAAGTTTTAATGATAGAAAAACAGACAGAGACTAGCGAACGAACTAGGGTAACATAGTTAGTCCTTGAGTTGCGACTAGGGTTATGTATCATATGAAAAGTCAAACTGTTTCAGTATAGACTTAATGAACCTATACTTGGGACAGGCTACCTATTCATACCGAAATTTACATAAGCTTTAAATACATACGTTAAGCAGAGAGATCAGAGCAGAGTAGAGAAACACATGAAACAAAATAACCAGAGCAGAGTAAAGAGATGAAGAGAAAAAGAGTAATATAGATACAGAGAAAAGAGTAATCAAAGCAGAGTGAAGAGACAGAGAGAGAAGAGCAGTAGAACACACGAACTGATAATGTTAAATACGGGAAGTACCCACGAACTGAATGATCATTGGTCTCGGGAAAACCTACGAACTGTTAACTTTTTTGTGTGTGGGAAGAACCCACGAATTGATAATCATTGATTACGGGAATAATCCATGAACATTTGATAATTTTTGATCCTGGGGAAACACACGTACTGAGGATCATTGTATTGTTGTGTATTGATCTCGGGTATAACCCACGAACCGAGGATCGTGTATGTTGTTGTATGTTGATCTCGGAGATAACCCACAAACTGAGGATCGTTATTTGCTGTGTATTGATCTCGGGTATTACCCGCGAACTGAGGATCACTGTGTTGTTGTGTGTTGATCTCGGGTATAGCCCACGAACTGAGGATCTCTGTTTTGTTTGTATGTTGATCTCGGGGACGCCTATGAACTGAGGATAACTATTTTCCCTTGTGCCTATATTATAGGGTCGAGCTTTGCGCCGACTGCCAGTAGTCACGAAGGAGTGGTATTTTTACCACCGACACGTATGCACTAAGGACACAAAGGAAACCATATCTGGGACTTGTTCCGAGGTAATGTCGGGCTGCAGGGGGTAAACCGACACGTGAGCTCATGGCCTGCATAGGACAGACATGCATCATACTTGGTTGTGCATTTCCTCTGTTATGATTGTTGTTTGAATGTATGCTTTATTTGTTTGTATTCCATTCACTGTGTCTGTGTTTTGTTCTCTTGTATTCTTTTGTTTGTTTTTTGCTTTCTATTTTCTCTATTTTCTCTATATATCTGTTCTTTTGTTTACTGCTTCTCTGTATTTTGCTATTTGTCTGCTAAACAACTCTGAGTTAATGAATTAAACTAATAACCCCGGCCCTACTAAGAACTCCCCAGTTCTTATCCCTTCTCTCTCCCTTCCCCCTTCAGATGGAAGCAGGAGTACCCTTCGGTAACCTACTGATGACCGTTTCGCAAAGAGGATTCCGCTCTAGGTAGTCTTCTAAATCTAGGGTGAATCTCGTTCTCTTTTTATATGTATATACTGTGAAACCAGCCAATGTCTGCACTTTAACCTAAATTCTGTGTACGAGACTCCTGTTGTGTGGCTACTTGATGAGGTACCAGAGAGATGTCCTATGGCAATGTCTGATCGTGCAGAGGAGTAGCAGATGATGTTCTACCTTTTGATGACGTTCCACCTGACTTGACTTTTGAAGACTTAGAATGTACTTTCCCTCGCTTTAGTAGTTTAGAGGGACTAGGTGAGTATAGAGTCTAGGCTAGCCTAGGTGCCAGCTTATATAGTTATTATCTAGCTATATCTAGCTATAACGGGTCAGGACCTGGGATGTTGTATGTATATAGTTATTATCTAGCTATATCTAGGGGTGTTCTAACTAAAGGTCTATACTCTAATAAAGGCTGGATCACCGAATATTGTCAACTGCTTGTGATGTATTTATGTGTGGTTGTTTATAACTATTTTATCTGTTATCAGTTATGAGTTGATTATGAATGATTCCGTCTATTAATCCAAACATTAAAAAAAAAGTACCTCGTAAAATAACTACATTTTTAACAATGAATCAGGCTCATACAATAAATAATAGATAATAATTAGGTAGACAAGTTGGTAGCGCTCAGTTTCTAGTATGATCATGACATACCAGAAATTGGGTCGTTACACCAGTCCAACTCATTTCTGAAGCTAAATGAGGCCAAAGTGAAGCTGGATGAAGGGGAGAAAAATTAGGGTTAGCTTTTACATGTTTTTCTCTTAGTTTCTAGAGAGAGAAGCTCCCCCTCTCTCTAGAATTAGGGTTTTTAGCTTAGTTTCCTTTTAATTTAACACTTTAATTCTTGCTTTAGTGTAGTTTCATTTATGTTTCTATGCTTTCTTATCTTTATCTTCTTCATCTCTTTTGTTATTTTCTCTTTTATGTCTATTTTCATGTTATGAACACTTTTGTTATTTTAATTCTAATTAATGCAAATTTATGTTTCCATGTCATTTATTGCTTTCTTTAGTTGTTGTTATCATTTTCTTGCTTTGGTAGCTTTAGAATTTATTTTATTATATTTTAATATATTTTATTTTCATGCACACCAAGTGTTTGATAAAATGCTTGGCTTAGTTTTCACTTAGTTTTTCTACACTCTTGGCTTGAAATTGATGACTTTGGTGATCCTTGAGTTATTGATGTCCATTTTTGTTTGATATGTTAGAGTAGTTAGTTGATTTGGTCTCCATTGACTCTATGTGACCCCTTAGTATTGACATAGGACTTAGGGATTGAAATTAACTATGCCTATTTGACTTATCTTCGATGTAAGGTTGACTAAGTAGGATTAACTCTTCATAATCATCATGTGTTTGTGGTCAATGTCTAGGATAGGTAAACTTAGCTCAGTTACTTGCCAAGAGGTTTTCTCGCATTTGAAGTTTCCTTTCCTTGCACTTAATTGCTTTGACTTTTATTGCTTTGATGTTAATTTCTTGCATGATTAGTTTTTACACTCTTGGTTGAGAAATTAGGTGTTTGGGTGGAATTGAGTTGTAGATGTCCATTCCACATTGTGTGAGAATGGTTAATTGATTTGGTTTCCATTGACGCTAGTCTTTCACTAAGTAATTAATGAGTTGACTATGACTTATGGATTGAGATCAATTATGCCCTTTTGACTAATTCTCAAGGAGGATTGACTGATTTGGATTGATCCCACATAATTGCCATGTTTGTGGTCCATAACTAGGATAAGAATCCTAAATTCTCCAATTCTTGCGAAGAGTTGCCATTTTACATTCCTTGCATGTTTATTGCTTTCTTGTTATTTACATCCCTTGCTCTCTTGCTTTTATTCTTAATTCCCCATGCTCTCTCCTTCATAGCCAATGATATTACATTTCATTGCAAACCCTAGGGAGAATAACCCGGGAGTTAAATACTCTTGATTATTTTGTATTGGATTTAATATTTGATCTTGAGAATTCATTGTTGGTTTGGACTATGCTACCAATGAATTGATTCTTATTTTTTATTTAATTCCAAACCTTAACTAGAATTCTCTTCATCAAATTTTTGGGGCCGTTGCTGGGGAGTTGCAATGGTGTTGTTATTGGCTATTGTGCATATGTGAATAGTGTGAATAGCTTATTTTTAGTTGATTGTACATATGTTGCTTGCTTATTTTTTGTTATTGTAAATATGTTAATATAAAAATGGCTTGCTTTTTGGTTGTCTTTTGTTTGGATTGGGATCCCGGAGGACATTGGATATTCTAGCATTTGTGTGGAGGTCAAGCACAAGCCACCATAGCAAGGGCTCTCCCAATTGTCTAACTTAAAGACATTAAATAAAAGTACTTGGTGACATTGTTCTAATTCTTCTCTTTTTGTATATATTTTGACTTAATTGCATGTTTGCTTATTTTGATTAGCTTAGAATTAGTTAATTTTGAGTTTAGATATGTTAATTTTGGTTTGGATCATGAATTTTTGGGTTCTTGCATGTTTTGGTGTTGAGTTTTGATTGAGATAAGGCTTGGTGCTTTAGATTTTAAAGAAATTTTTTTGAAAAAATAGGGCATCTGTGCGTACGCACCCACCTGTGCGTGCGCACAACTTCTATTTTCTGCTTCCTGTGCGTGTGCACCGACTTGTGTGCACGCACACTAATTGTTATGCCCTCTGTTCGCAGCGCTGGCACAGCCTGTGTGCATGTACCCCTGCCCCTTATGCTCTTGTGCATGGGCACGGACCTGTGTGCACGCATACACACGATCCTTCCTGGAAAAAAAAATTTATCCTTCTGTACACCTCAAAACATGGCCTCTGGTCGCGGCATCAGCACGCATAGTGCAAACGCACAACCATTCTTTTTTCGCCCATCGATGCGTACGCGTGCCCCACGCGTACGCGTCGCTTTCCACTTTTTTCCATCCCACGCGCACACGTCCACAATGCGCATGCATGACTCCTTGTGCATGCGCACATCCCTTTGTGCGTACGCACACCCCTGTTTTCACCCCCTATACTTCTTTTCTTCTCTTCTCTTAACTTCTTCTCTTCTTTTCTCTTCTCCTCTTTTCTTTCCCTTCTTCAACGACAACCCACCATGCTCACCTTGAGTTAGTTAGGTAGTTAGTTAGTTAGTTATTTAGCCTAGTTAGTTTAATTTTCTATTTTGGTGCTAAGTGTTGGATGATTAAGTTGATTTGTTGATTGTGTTAAGATATTGCTGCTAAATCATTGATATTGTTATTAATTGTTGGATGGTTTCATTGAGATCATACATTGTTACTTGGTATTGAGTTTTGAATGTCGAATTTTGTGCACACCAAGTACTCATAATATTGCCTTTGGAAATGCTTGTTAGATTTCTAAATTGCATGTTTGATCACCATGTAATTTGATTTCATTATCTAAGTTAGGCAATTTGTTCTTTCTTGATGCATTTTTTTGTTAGGTGATGATTACTATGATTGATTTTCCTCTAAGTCACCTAGTTCATGCATTGGAATTAAGCAAGGGCGAAATTGGATCATAAGCTTCCCTAATGACACCTTTTGAGCTTTTTAAGTTTCGTGGATGATGCTTGTCACGTTTTCCATTTCATGTTAATTAGGTGTTGCTTCATTATCCAATTCACAATTCCTTAATTTTTGCTTGAATACTTTTATGCGTCTTTATTACTTGTTTGGTTATCTCAACCTACAAGTCTCTTTTAAAGTATTTCAAGCATAATAGGATGAGTGAAGTGCATGTTATTTTGTATACTTGTGACCTAGTTATCCATGCTAGTGTGTGTGTGTTCTAAATCGTGCACAACTTAGAATTCACACACTTGTTTTCTTCATGTCACAAGCTTATTCACTCACCTCATTCTAGTGAATATCACCTCATTCCAACACTCTTTGCTTCCTTGCTTTTGCATTCACTCATCTTATTATCTTATTCTCTATCTTTCATGAGTGACCCACCATGAGCAACAAGAAAAGCGGGAGGAAGAGCATGCAGCAGCCATTGATCCATCAGCTGAAGGTGGCAATCTGAAGTCACTTCACCCCCTGGCTTACCTTTGAGTGCACAGAGGACCGTGCAAACCTTTAAGTGTGGGGAGGTCATGATTGATCGACCATCTTGGGTGACATACTCTAATCCTAACACTTTCATCTTCTTTCTGAATTCTTAGTTGCATTTCCTCTTCTTAGGTTGTATATATGTTAGTACCTTAACTGCATGTCTCTTAGTTTATTACATTTCTTTGCATATACATAATAAGCTTAGTCAATTTAATGAAATTTTCCAAGAAAAACATTCTTGATAGGTGATGAGCGGATAATTTATACCCTTTTTGGCATTGTTTTTACATAGTTTTTAGTATATTTTAGTTACTTTCTATTATATTTTTATTAGTTTTTATTCAAAAATCACATTTCTGGACTTTACTATGAGTTTGTGTGTTTTTTTGTAATTTTAGGTATTTTCTGGCTGAAATTGAGGGACCTGAGCAAAAATCTGATTCAGAGGCTGAGAAAGGACTGCAGATGCTGTTGGATTCTGACCCTCCTGCACTCGAAGTGGATTTTCTAGAGCTACAGAAGCCCAATTGGCTCGTTCTCAATTGTGTTGAAAATTAGATATCTTGGGCTTTCCATCAATATAAAATAGTCCATACTTTTCCTGAGATCTAATGGCCCAAACTGGCGCTAAACACCAGCCAAAAACTTTCTTGCGTAAAACGCCAGAACTGGCACCTTTCTTGGCGTTAAACGCCCATTTTGGCACCCAGGGTGGCGTTTAACTCCAACTTGAGGCATATGCATGTGAAAGCTTGAAAGCTCAACCCAAACACTCACCAAGTAGGTCCCAGAAGTAGATTTCTCCACTATATGCACTTAGTTACTCATTTTCTGTAAACCTAAATTACTAGTCTAGTATAAAAACTACTTTTAGATATTCATTTGGCAACTCATGACAATTTTTATTCCATATTGTATCTTTGATGGCATGAGTCTCTAAACCTCATAGGTGAGGGTGAGGAGCTCTACTGTGTCTCAATGGATTAATGCAATTACTACTGTTTTCTATTCAATCACGCTTGATTCTATTCTAAGATACTCACTCGTACTTCAATCCGGAGAAGATGATGATCCGTGACACTCATCATCATTCTCACATCTATGAACGCGTGCTTGACAACCACTCGCGTTCTATCTAAGCTCAACGTAGTCATTGGGCGACAGCCTGAGTGCGTATCTCTTAGGTTTCTGATCCACGGACCGAGTCCGTGAGATCAAAACCTTCGTGGTATAGGCTAGAACCAATTGGCAGCATTCCTGGGATCCGAAAAGTCTAACCCTTGTCTGTGGTATTCTGAGTAGGATCTGGGAAGGGATGACTGTAACGAGCTTCAAACTCACGAATGTTGGGCGCAGTGATAGTGTGCAAAAGGATAGAGAGATCCTATTCCGAACGCTAGTGAGAACCGACAGATGATTAGCCGTGTGGTAGCTGTACCTGGTATTTTTCATCCGAGATGAGAAATCTGACAGTTGATTAGTTGTGCAGAGACCGTGCCTGGTATTTTTCATCCGAGAGGATCATACAGCTTGTCATTGAAGGAAGCCATGCGTGTTTGGAGAAGAAGACAGTAGGAAAGCAGAGATTCAGACGACAGAGCATCTCCGGAACCTCAACTTGTTCCTCATTACTGAATCACAAGTACCTTTTATTTCATGTTAATTATTTTTCATAAACAAAATCATATTTATCATTAATCTCCTGACTAAGATCTACAAGATAACCATCGCTTGCTTCAAGCCGGCAATCTTCGTGGGATCGATCCTTACTCACGTAAGGTATTACTTGGACGACCCAGTGCACTTGCTGGTTAGTTGTGCGGAATTGTGAAAAGTGTGATCACAATTTTGTGCACCATGTTTTTGGCGTCATTTCTGGGGATTGTTCGAGTTTGGACAACTGACAGTTCATCTTGTTACTTAGATTAGGAAAAATTTATCTTTTTGGTTTAGACTCACTAAAATTGAGTTTTCTATTATTGTTTTTTGTTAAAATTTTAAATTTCTTATTTTCTTTTTTTTTTTAGAATTCTTTTTTCGAAAATTTTTATTAAATAGATAAAAAAACCAATAACCTCATAATTTAGTCTTCTGTTTGAGTTTAATTTAATGTTTTAAATTTGGTGTGAATTGCATGTTATTATTTTTCTTCATATTTTCGAGTTTTATGTTCATTGTTCTTTCTTGATCTTCAAGTTGCTCTTGTTTATTTTCTTTGTTTGATCTTTAGTTTTTCTTGTTCTGTGTCTTTCCTTATTTTTCTTGTGCATTTTCGAATTATTAGTGTCCAAAGTATAAAAATTTTTAAGTTTGGTGTCCTTTGTGTTTTTATTTTCTTAAAGATTTCTAAAATTTGTTCTTGGTGTTCATCTTGATCTTCAAAATGTTCTTGGTATTCATCTTGACATTCAAAGTTCTCTTGTTTGTTTTCTTTGTTTTGATCTAAAAATTCTAAGTTTGGTGTCATTTTATTGTTTTTCTCTTTCCTCATTAAATTCAAAAATATCTTTTCTCTTTATTTTAATTGAAATTTCGAATTTTCCTTTTAAAAATTCAGATTTTTATTTTAAAATTTTTATTTTATCTTATCTTAGTTTTAAATTTCAAATATTTCAAATCTTTTTCAAAAATCATATCTTTCTCAAAATCTTATCTTATCTTCTTTCAAATTTCAAATTCCAAATTTCAAAATTAGAAAATCTTTTATAAAATTTCTCAAAATCTTTTTCTTCTTCTTTATAATTTTCGAATTATTTGTTCTATTTCATTATTTTGATTGAAAAATTTTAAGTTTGGTGTTTCCTTGTTGAGAAAATTTCAATCTTTAAAATTTTAAAATCATATCTTTTTTTCAAATCTTTTTCTCTTATTTATTTTCCTACAAGTATCTTTAATTTTAAGACATATCTTTTTCAAACTTCCTAACCACTTTCTCTTTCTTCATTTTTCAAAAATTATATCCAAAATTTTTCAAATCTTTTTAATTAATTAGTCATTTTAGTATTCGAAATTATTTTATTTTATTTTATTTTTTTCTTTTAGTTTTTGAAAATTATATTCTATTTTCCAATTATTTTATTTTATTTTATTTCTTTTAATTCGGTTTATCCCTAATTAAATAAAATAAAAATAAAAATATATTTTATTTGCAATCCACATCATCTCCCTTTCTCCATCATGGACCTAAGTGGAAATGAACAGTCCAGAAGGACTCTGGGTTCATATGCTAACCCCACTACTGCTTCATATGGGAGTAGTATCTGTATACCCCCATCAGAGCCAGCCACTTTTGAGCTAAATCCTTAGCTCATTATCATGGTGCAGCAAGATTGCCAGTATTTCAGTCTTCCACAGGAAGAACCTACTGAGTTTATGGCACAGTTCTTACAAATTGCTGACACAGTACGTGATAAAGAAGTAGATCAGGATGTCTATAGATTATTACTATTTCCATTTGCTGTTAAAGATCAAGCTAAGAGATGGTTAAATAACCAACCCACAGCAAGCATAAGAACATGAAAACAGTTATCAGACAAATTTATGAATCAATATTTTCCTCCAAAAAGGATGACACAACTAAGGCTGGACATCCAAGGCTTTAAACAAGAGGATAGTGAATCTCTTTATAATGCCTGGGAGAGGTATAGAGGGTTGCTAAGGAAATGCCCCTCTAAAATATTTTCAGAATGGGTGCAGTTAGACATCTTTTACTACGGGCTTATAGAAAAGGCCCAGATATCTCTAGACCACTCAGCTGGTGGATCTATACACATGAGAAAGACAATTGAAGAGGCTCAAGAACTCTTTGATACATTTGCTAGAAATTAGCATCTGTACTTAAGTAGTGAGTCCTCCATGAAAGAAGAGGCTAAAGCAGTATCCACTAAACTTAGTCCTCAAGAACAAGTTGTTGAACTCAATCAGCAATTGCTTATTATAACAAAACAGTTAGCAGGATTTAAAGAGATGCTCTAAGACACTAAAAATGCTAACAAGAATATGGAAGCACAATTGAATCAGACAAGACAGCAGCTATCTAAACAAATAACAGAAGAATGCCAAGCTGTTCAATTAAGGAGTGGGAAGACATTGAATGTATCAACTCAAGGAAGCCAAAAACCAAGAAAGGAACAACTGACAGAGGATAACTAAACCACTGCCCAAAATCCCTCTGAGGACAGTAAGAGCCCAGAGAGGAATGATTCTGGCGTTCAAACACCAGAAAAGGGTGGACAGTTGGCGTTAAACGCACAAGGGATGGCCAGTTCTGGCATCCAAACGCTAGAAAAAGGTGGCAATCTGGCATTAAACGCCCATGCAGCCCCCAATTCTGGAGTTCAAACGCCAATAAGGGATCAGACACCTGCAAGTGCTGATAACAACACCTTTAGGCAGGCTTCTCCAACCATTTTTGTAGGAAGTAAACCTGCAGCAACTAAGGTTGAAGAATATAAAGCCAGGATGCCTTATCCTCAGAAACTCTGTCAAGTGGAACAGGATAAACAATTTGCCCGCTTTGCAGACTATCTTAGGACTCTTGAAATAAAGATTCTGTTTGCAAAGGCACTTGAGCAAATACCCTCTTATACTAAGTTCATGAAAGAGATCTTAAGTCATAAGAAGGATTTGAGAGAAACTGAAAAAGTTTTTCTCACTGAAAAATGCAGTGCAGTCATTCTGGAAAGCTTACCAGAGAAGCTTAAAGATTCTGGAAGCTTTATGATACCATGCACATTAGAGGATGCTTGTACCAAGACAGCTCTGTGTGATCTTGGGGCAAGTATCAACCTAATACCTGCATCTACTATCAAAAAGCTTGGTTTGACTGATGAAGATAAACCAACCCGGATATGCCTCCAACTTGCTGATGACTCCATTAAAATCCCATCAGGCATAATTGAGGACATGATTGTCAAGGTTGGGCCATTTGCCTTTCCTACTGACTTTGTAGTGCTGGAAATGGAGGAGCACAAGAGTGCAACTCTCATTCTAGGAAGACTTTTCCTAGCAATTGGACGAACCCTCATTGACATCCAAAAAGGGGAGATAACCCTGAGAGTCATTGAGGATGAGTTTAAGTTGAATGCTGTCAAAGCTATGCAGCATCCAGACACACCAAAAGACTGCCTGAGCACTGATATTATTGACTCCCTGGTGGAAGAGGTCAATATGACTGAGAGTCTTGAATTAGAGCTAGAGGACATTTTTGGAGATGTTCAGCCTGATCTAGAGGAACTAGAGAGAACAGAAGAACCTCTGAAAAATCCTTAGAAAGAGGATAAGCCTCCTAAACCCGAGCTCAAACCACTACCACCCTCCCTGAAATATGCATTTCTAAGAGAAGATGACACTTTTCCTCTGGGTGAGCCCTGTCCAAGTTGTCCCCAAGAAGGGAGGCATGACAGTGGTTCATAATGAAAAGAATGAACTGGTTCCTACAAGAATAGTTACAGGGTGGTGTATGTGTATTGACTACAGAAGGCTCAATACAGCCACCAGGAAGGATCATTTTCCTTTACCATTCATAGACCAGATGCTGGAGAGACTAGCAGGTCATGAATATTACTGCTTTTTGGATGGCTATTCAGGTTACAACCAAATTGCAGTAGATCCCCAAGACCAAGAGAAAACAGCATTCACATGTCCATCTAGAGTATTTGCCTACAGAAGGATGCCATTTGGTCTGTGCAATGCACCTGCGACCTTTCAGAGGTGCATGCTCTCTATCTTCTCTGATATGGTAGAGAAGTTTTTGGAAGTTGATAAACCCATATTTTATGATATATTCTGAAATTAATTTGAGTAATTTATTCAATCCTTCACCCACTTATTCATGTAAATTGCATGGTTTTACTTTCCCTTCCTTATTATGTGATGTATGTGAAAAACATGTTTCCTATGCTTTAAAATTAATTATTTTAATTACCTTTATTTCCATTCGATGCCGTGATTAGTGTGTTGAGTAGTTTCAGATCTTCTAAGGCAGAAATGACTCAAAGGATGGAAAGGAAACATACAAAAATGGAAGGAAAGCACAAAACGGAGTCTCAGAAGAAACTGGCATCCACGCGATCGCATGGACGACGCGGCCGCATACCAAGAGCGAAGAAGCAGCGACGCGGCCGCATGACTGACGCAACCGCGCACCTTAAGCAGAACACATATGTCGCGGCTGCATGACTGACGCGACCGCGTGACAAGGAAAACTCCAGATGACGCGACCGCGTGACCCACGCGGATGCGTGACAGAGGCCACGCACCAGAAATTGCAGAAAATGGTCATAGCGAATTCTGAAGCCTTTTTTGGCCCAAATCCAAGTCCAGAAGGCATAGACCAGAGGTTATGAAGTGGGGGAATGCATCCAATCAAGGGAGTCTCCAATTAGTTAGTTTCCATGATTTAGATTTAGTTGGAAAGAGGTTCTTTCCTCTCTCTTAGGATTAGGATTTAGGATTTCTCTTAGTTTTAGGAGTGACTCTCGATCCCAGGTTTAATGTTTAATGTTCCTTTACTTTAAGCTTCCCTTTCACTTTTATTCATTCCATTACTTTAGTTGATTATTTACTTTTGCAATTTAATTTATGAATTCTTCCATGTTACGGATTACTCTTTCAATTTAATGTTATTTGAGGTATTTCAGTTTAATATTGCTTTCTTTTATTTATGTTACTGTTGCTTCCCATCTGAAGGCATTTTTATTCCAGTAGATTTACTTTTTCCCCTTTTGGTCTTGGTTAAGAAATCAGTAACTCAGGATTTATCAAACTCAGCATAATTGATAATTGTTATCTTACTAATTGAATTGTTCTTCAATAATCCCAATCTTTTCTTAGGAAATAAATAGGATTCGAAGATCAACTAATTAGTCCCTTGACTTTCCTTTGCTTTAGTAAAGGTTAACAAAGTGGAATTAAGATTTAATTTTCATCATCATTGATAAGGATAACTAAGACTGGACTTCCAATTTCTCATACCTTGCCAAAAGCTTGCTTTATAGTTATTTATTTATTTTCATTGCCATTTAATTTACTCGCCATTAAATTACTCGTTCCTCATTCTCAAAACCCCAATTTACAATCTCCATAACCAATAATAACAACATACCTCCCTGCAGTTCCTTGAGAAGACGACCCGATGTTTGAATACTTCGGTTATCAATTTATTTAGGGGTTTGTTACTTGTGACAACCAAAACGTTTGTAAGAAAGGACTTTTGTTGGTTTAGAAGCTATACTTGCAATCGGAATTTATTTTGAATTCTAGATCACACAAAAGTTCTCTCTTCAAAATGGCGCCGTTGCCGGGGAACTGCAATTGTGTGTCTTTTTATTGGTTGTTGTAAATATTTTTCTTTTACTTGTTTATTTGTTTCTTTTTATTTTTTTTCTTTTATTTGCATTAGCTACTATGAATTTTCACCCCTCTCGCTTTGAGTTTGGTTCTAACTTTGCTGAAGGAAATAGAAGCTATAGCAGGAATATGCATCAAGGTCATACCAATCAAGGATGGATGGAGCCAAGAGGATCTAATCAACCCTTTAGGCAACAAACCCCTCCGGGATATCATGGACAAAGACCATTTCACAATGCATACCCAGCTGAAAGATATGGTAGATGATGAGCGGATAATTTATACGCTTTTTGGCATTGTTTTTAGTATGTTTTTAGCATGTTTTAGTTAGTTTTTATTATATTTTTATTAGTTTTTATTTAAAATTCACTTTTCTGGACTTTACTATGAGTTTTTGTGTTTTTCTGTGATTTCAGGTATTTTCTGGCTGAAATTGAGGGACCTGAGCAAAAATCTGATTCAGAGGCTAAAAAGGACTGCAGATGCTGTTGGATTCTGACCTCCCTGCACTCGAAGTGGAATTTCTGGTGCTACAGAAGCCCAATTGGCGTGCTCTCAATTGCGTTGGAAAGTAGACATCCAGGGATTTCCTGTAATATATAATAGTCCATACTTTGCCCAAGATTTGATGGCCCAAACTGGCGTTCAAAGTCAGCATCAGAATTCCCAGCGTTAAACGCCGGAACTGGCACCAAAGTGGGAGTTAAACGCCCAAACTGGCACAAAAGCTGGCGTTTAACTCCAGGAAAAGTCTCTACACGAAAATGCTTCAATGCTTAGCCCAAGCACACACCAAGTGGGCCCGAAAGTAGATATTTACGTCATTTACTCATTTTTGTAAACCCTAAGCTATTAGTTCTCTATAAATAGGACCTTTTGCTATTGTATTTGGAGGCTAATCTTTGAGTAGTTCTATGCTACCTTAGATCACGTTTTGGGGCTGGCCTCACGGCCATGCCTAGACCATGTTCTTATGTATTTTCAACGGTGAAGTTTCTACACACCATAGATTAAGGTGTGGAGCTCTGCTGTACCTCGAGTATCAATGCAATTACTATTGTTCTTCTATTCAATTCAGCTTGTTCTTGTTCTAAGATATCACTTGTTCTTCAACTTGATGAATGTGATGATCCGTGACACTCATCATCATTCTCACCTATGAACGTGTGCCTGACAACCACCTCCGTTCTACCTTCGATTGAGTGTTTATCTCTTGGATTCCTTAATCAGAATCTTCGTGGTATAAGCTAGAATTGATGGCGGCATTCTTGAGAATCCGGAAGGTCTAAACCTTGTCTGTGGTATTCTGAGTAGGATTCAAGGATTGAATGACTGTGATGAGCTTCAAACTCGTGATTGTGGGGCGTTAGTGACAGACGCAAAAGAATCACTGGATTCTATTTCGACATGATCGAGAACCGACAGATGAATAGCCGTGCTGTGACAGAGTGCGTTGAACATTTTCACTGAGAGGACGGGATTGTAGCCACTGAAAACGGTGATGCCCAACATACAGCTTGCCATGGAAAGGAGTAAGAAGGATTGGATGAAGACAGTAGGAAAGCAGAGAGACAGAAGGGACAAAGCATCTTCATACGCTTATCTGAAATTCTCACCAATGAATTACATAAGTATCTCTATCTTTATTTTATGTTTTATTTATCTTTTAATCATTCATCATTCATCATCCATAACCATTTGAATTCGCCTGACTGAGATTTACAAGATGACCATAGCTTGTTTCATACCAACAATCTCCGTGGGATCGACCCTTACTCACGTAAGGTTTATTACTTGGACGACCCAGTGCACTTGCTGGTTAATTGTGCGAAGTTGTGATAAAGAGTTGAGATTACAATTGTGCGTACCATGTTGATGGCACCATTGATGATCACAATTTCGCCTACCAGTGGACAACCTTGCAACTATCAACAAGCTCCACCCCGTGTCTATAGACCATCCTCTCAACATAACCTCGAACCGCCACACTCACAAGCATCTCTTCACCATTCGCCACCATATGATCCTCATTTACCCCGATTCCAATCCACCTACTCCCAAACACCACCACTTCCCCACGTGCCACGTCCAAATCCATCACCCCGAGATTCAGAAGTTCGCCTCAAGAGAACAGTAGATCAACTTCAAGCAACCATTCGTCAACTGGAGCAAGCAGTAAGTTAATTATCTTCTAGACGTTCGAACATTCAAGGACCAACCACAGCCCCATGTGGACAATCTAATGAAGAGCGTAGCATGAAGGAGATACTAGAGACTCCAGTGGACATGACAGAGCCTGACTTCGTACTAGAACCAGTAGAGGAAGCTGTCATTATACAAGAAGAAGAGTTGGTTGAAGACTTAGGAGACGCTGAACTCCCATGGGAATCCAGAGTTGTGGAGAATTCTGTCAAGGATGTTACAATTGATGCTAAGGAGGATAGCGAACAACCCCCGAGGCAAATATTTTATGAAGAACTAGACAGAATAATCCCAGAAGCAAGTTCCCTTGATGATGATAGTCACAAATCAAGTTCTCCTAGTGATGGACTTGCATTCGTAAGATAACTCTCTGATGTCGAAGATTCTTCCCCAGATGAATACGAAGATGACGCGGAGTTAGATTTCTCTCAATCACCCGTTTATGACTCAAGTGATGAGGAAGACATAGAAGATTTTGATCAGGACATGGATGCATTCGAGGAAGTCTGCAATGAAGTGGAGAAATTCACAGAAGAGCACAAGGGAGTAGAACCTACAGAACCACTGGAAACACCTATCCCGAGGCCACTACCACCCAATACAAGCTTCAAGTGGGTACAATCCTTAACCCTTAGCTTTATTTTTCCACTTGAATATGGTTTGCTTGAAACAGATGACCAGCTTAGAGCTATCTGCGGCTTTAAGAGTAAGAGGGAAATGGCTCGTGTTCAGAGCTGGTGCACAAGGTTCAATAAGGTTCCACCCTTCAACTCGAAGTGCACAAATTGGTATCATGCTCAATTCAATGGATCACGGAAAACGTTTGGTCACCGTAGTGAGAATCTACTTTTTAAACCACCCGGATGGAAACATGTAGATCAAGCCGGAGGCGGATTTAAAAGCAAAGATTGGGATCATGGATCTTATCCTGACATTAGTCATCTCGGGAGCCTGAACATTTGTTTGAAGCTGCTCAGAAGCTTTACATGCCTTTGGGACCCCGGAGGCTATTGACATTCCAAGCATTGGTGGAGATTTCTGGATGAATTTAAACATGAGCCGCCATAACAGGAAGCTCAACCAATGTCCAACTTAAGGACTTTAACCAAAAGTGCTAGGTGGGAGACAACCCACCATGGTATGATCGTCCCTTTTTCATTTTTATTTAGTTTTATTTGTTTTCAAGTTTTATTTTATTTTATTATATTGAACCTGGAGTTTTGCATCTCATACATATTAAGCATTGCATTCTGCATATCTACATAAAAAAAAAGGGGTGTACGACTCGACCGCATCACTCATGTGATCGCGTCATGTTGCGAAAACAACCACCCACGCGTCTGCGTCATCCACGCGGCCGCGTGATATGGAAATCGGTGTAAGGATCCAATGCCTAGAAAGTTGGGCTGGAATCGTGCGGCCATTGTGCGTTTCGCACAAATGACCCACGCGATCGCGTCCCTGACGCGATTGCGTCACTTGCACACAACCAATCCCACGCGACCGCGTGAGCGATGCGATCGCATCGCATGGATTACACAACACCCCAAAAGGAGACAGAGAGTTGCGCTGAAACGATGCTGGATTCGTACTTAATTTGAGTGATTTATTCAATCCTTCACCCACTTATTCATGTAAATTGCATGGTTTTACTTTCCCTTCCTTATTATGTGATGTATGTGAAAAACATGTTTCCTATGCTTTAAAATTAATTATTTTAATTACCTTTATTTCCATTCGATGCCGTGATTAGTGTGTTGAGTAGTTTCAGATCTTCTAAGGCAAGAATGACTCAAAGGATGGAAAGGAAACATACAAAAATGGAAGGAAAGCACAAAACGGAGTCTCTGAAGAAACTGGCATCCACGCGATCGCATGGACGACGCGACCGCATGCCAAGAGCGAAGAAGCAGCGACACGGCCGCATGACTGACGCGACCGCACGCCTTAAGCAGAACACATATGACGCGGCTGCATGACTGACGCGACCGCGTGACAAGAAAAACTCCAGATGACGCGACTGCGTGATCCACGCGGACGCGTGACAGAGGCCACGCACCAGAAATTGCAGAAAATGCTCATAGCGAATTCTGAAACCCTTTTTGGCCCAAATTCAAGTCCAGAAGGCATAGACCAGAGGTTATGAAGTGGGGGAATGCATCCATTCAAGGGAGTCTCCAATTAGTTAGTTTCCATGATTTAGATTTAGTTGGAGAGAGGTTCTTTCCTCTCTCTTAGGATTAGGATTTAGGATTTCTCTTAGTTTTAGGAGTGACTTTCGATTCCAGGTTTAATGTTTAATGTTCCTTTACTTTAAGCTTCCCTTTCACTTTTATTCATTCCATTACTTTAGTTGATTATTTACTTTTGCAATTTAATTTATGAATTCTTCCATGTTACAGATTACTCTTTCAATTTAATGTTATTTGAGGTATTTCAGTTTAATATTGCTTTCTTTTATTTATGTTACTGTTGCTTCCCATCTGAAGGCATTTTTATTCCAGTAGATTTACTTTTTCCCCTTTTGGTCTTGGTTAAGAAATCAGTAACTCAGGAGTTATCAAACTCAGCATAATTGATAATTTTTATCTTACTAATTGAATTGTTCTTCAATAATCCCAATCTTTTCTTAGGAAATAAATAGGATTCGAAGATCAACTAATTAGTCCCTTGACTTTCCTTTGCTTTAGTAAAGGTTAACAAAGTGGAATTAAGATTCAATTTTCATCATCATTGATAAGGATAACTAAGACTGGACTTCCAATTTCTCATACATTGCCAAAAGCTTGCTTTATATTTATTTATTTATTTTAATTGCCATTTAATTTACTCGCCATTAAATTACTCGTTCCTCATTCTCAAAACCCCAATTTACAATCTCCATAACCAATAATAAGAACATACCTCCCTGCAGTTCCTTGAGAAGACGACCCGAGGTTTGAATACTTCGGTTATCAATTTATTTAGGGGTTTGTTACTTGTGACAACCAAAACGTTTGTAAGAAAGGACTTTTGTTGGTTTAGAAGCTATACTTGCAACAGGAATTTATTCTGAATTCTAGATCACGCAAAAGTTCTCTCTTCAGAAGTCTTCATGGATGACTTCTCAGTATTTGGAGACTCATCAGCTCCTGTCTTAACCATCTAGCACTTGTTCTGAAAAGGTGGCAAGAGACTAACCTGGTTTTAAACTGGGAGAAATGTCACTTTATGGTGTCTGAAGAAATTGTCGTTGGGCACAAAATTTCGAACAAGGGAATAGAGGTGGATCAAGCTAAGGTAGATGTAATTGAAAAATTACCACCACCTACCAATGTTAAGGCAATTAGAAGCTTTTTGGGGCATGCAGGATTCTATAAGAGGTTTATAAAAGATTTTTCAAAAATTGCAAAACCTCTGAGCAATCTGCTAGCTGCTGACATGCCATTTGTCTTTGACACAGAGTGTCTGCAGGCGTTTGAAACTCTGAAAGCTAAGTTGGTCACAGCACCGGTCATTTCTGCACCAGACTGGACATTACCATTCGAACTAATGTGTGATGCCAGTGACCATGCCATTGGTGCAGTATTGGGACAGAGGCATAACAAGCTTCTGTACGTCATTTACTATGCTAGCCGTGTTTTGAATGACGCACAGAAGAATTACACAACCACAAAAAAAGAGTTGCTTGTAGTGGTTTATGCCATTGACAAGTTCAGTTTTAGATCTGAATTTTTAGATTTGCATTACATTGATAGTTTATGCTTTTGCTTGGATTTTTGGATGCTGAGAGTCATTACCTCCATTGAAGACATTACTTTAGTTTGTTTCCTTATTCCCTTATTTTTAATTAGTTACTCATTGACTCTGTTCAGATAATTATGTTGCATTTTGAATTTATTAATATATAGAGTTATTTTTATTTTAATTAATTTAAATTCTATATTTTATTTTATTTAATTATGTCTTCTCATATTTTTATGATTATTAATTTCATGTCAATGGAGTAGAACTTCCACTTGACATGGGGGTTGATTAAGAGGAGATACTTGAGTTGGAATGCTCCAGTGCTTGGTTAAATTGGACGTTGTTAGCTAATTCCATATCTACTACCACTAGATCCCAAGGGAGAGGACTAGGATTTGTGGGTAAGAGTTAGTTTAATCACCATACTTTCTCTTATTTAGTAAGGGGTAACCGAGTGAGAACAACAACCTTTTTACACTACACTTGAGAAGATCCCAACAAGGATAGAAATTCCACTTAATTATTCCCCCGGTCAAGGCCTTTTATTTAGAGTATCAATAATTATTCTTAGTTTATTTTTATTGCTTTAATTTTTAATCACTTTAATTACTCATTATCAAAACTCAATTTTTCTGAAAACCCCTAGTTAATAAAATAGCACTCTTTTCTATAACTCGTTGGGAGATGACCTGGGACTCATACTCCTAGTATTTTTATTTCTAAAATTTGTGACAACCCTTTTTAAATTGGTGAGGCAGATCTTAGCCGGTTAAGAGCTATACGTGCAACGCTGTTCTCTTAATTGGTTAACTTCTGCCACGCATCAAGCGTCCTTCCCTCCTACTGAGATCTCTGAAACCTTTCCAGATGAGCAATTCTTCGCCATTCAGGAAGTACCATGGTTTGCAGACATTGCAAACTATAAAGCTGTGAGATTCATACCCAAAGAGTACACTAAGCAGCAAACAAAAAAATTGATTTCTGATGCAAAGTACTACTTATGGGATGAACCATATCTCTTTAAGAGGTGTGCAGACGGAATCATCCCTAGATGTGTGCCTAGAGAAGAGGCACAGAAAATCTTATGGCATTGCCATGGATTACAGTATGGAGGACATTTTGGAGGTAAGCAAACAGTCACCAAGGTTCTCCAATGTGGCTTCTACTGGCCTACCCTCTATAGAGACTCACGAGAGTTTGTACGTAACTATGACAGTCGCCAGAGAGATGGTAATCTGCCTCACGGTTATGCCATGCCTCAGCAAGGGATCTTAGAGATTGAGTTATTTGATGTATGGGGTATTGACTTCATGGGGCCTTTCCCACCATCATACTCAAACACTTATATTCTGGTTGCAGTAGACTATGTATCTAAATGGGTAGAAGCAATTGCAACACCCACTAATGATATTAAGACGGTGATGAAGTTCCTCCAGAAGCATATCTTCAGTAGGTTTGGTGTCCCTAGGATACTGATCAGTGATGGAGGCACTCATTTCTGCAATAAACATCTTGACTCTGCTCTAGTCCGATATGGAATTAACCATAAAGTGGCAACTCCATATCATCCACAGACAAATGGGCAGGCTGAAGTCTCGAATAGAGAACTAAAACGAATCCTGGAACGGACTGTAAGTACCCGTAGAAAGGATTGGGCAAGAGGTCTGGATGATGATCTGTGGGCATACAGAATATCATTCAAAACTCCTATAGGAACCTCTCCATACCAACTGGTGTATGGAAAAGCCTGTTATCTGCCAGTAGAACTGGAATACAAGGCCTACTGGGCAACCAGGTTCCTAAACCTTGATGCTAAGGTAGCTGGAGAGAAAAGATTACTCCAGTTGAATGAGCTGGAGGAGTTCAGACTCAATGCTTTCGAAAATGCTAAAATTTATAAAGAGAAAGCAAAAAGATGGCATGACAAAAGGCTGTCATCTAGAGTCTTTGAGCCAGGACAGAAGGTCCTGCTGTTTAACTCTAGGCTAAGATTGTTCCCTGGGAAATTGAAATCCCGGTGGAAGGGACCATATGTGATTACAAGTGTGTCACCATATGGTTATGTAAAGCTTCAAGATATTGATTCTGACAAAAAGTTCATTGTTAATGGACAGAGAATCAAACATTATCTTGAAGGCAATGTTGAACAAGAATGCTCAAAACTGAGACTAAATTAAAAGTTCAGTAAAGTTCAGCTAAAGACAGTAAAGAAGCGCTTGCTGGAAGGCAACCCAGCCATTATCAATAATTAGATGTTTATAACAATTATATAAGTCCATTTAATTTTGTTGCTCGTGTTTATTAATGCTTTTCAGTGAACAAGTCAGGAAAATGAAGGTTTAGAACATAAAGCAGAAGAATCACAGAGAAAAAGGGCTCACTGGCGTTAAAACGGCAGTAAAGAGGCAATTTGGGCGTTAAACGCTAGAATGGGTATCATTCTGGGCGTTCAGAAAAACGCCCAGTATAGAAAGATTTCTGGCATTTAACGCCAGACAGGGTACTTGGCTGGGCGTTAAACGCCCAAAATAGCCACCAAGTCGGCGTTAAACGCCATAATGGGTATCATTCTGGGCGTTTAACGCCAGAACAGCTAGAGGAAAGGTAATTTCCTTTCCAATTCAAATTTTTTCGAATCTTCATGTTTTAATTCAAGATTTTCTGCATCCAAATATCACAAACATTTATTTTTTAATTTCCATTCCCAAAAATCAATAATCTTATAAATTCTTTTTACTTCTTTTTCAATTCTTTTCAATTCTTTTTCAAAACTCATTCATCTTTTCAATTTCTTTTCAAATCTTTTTAACTCATTCATATTATCTTTTATTTCTTAGATGCATAAACAAAAATTCAGATTTAACTTCCTCATATCTTTTTCATATCTTTTAAATTTTGAAAAAAATCTTATCTTTTTCATATCATGTTTATCTTTTACCAATCATATCTTTCAATCATATCTTTTTCTAAGAATTCAAAACTGTTCCGAGGGTTACCTGAAACTGTAGGTCGATCTCGGAAGAGATCTTCTGTGCTGGTCGAAGATGATGGGTCCGGCTGCGAGTGGAGGCCGGAGCTGTCGTGTCCGACTTGTTGGACCTGGCTGCGCTGCTGATCCTTCACCACCAGAGGGTGGGGGGTACCTGCAAGGGACTCCGATGCTTAAGTTAGCAAGGGTATTAAGCAGATTTTTAGTAGAATCAGAGTATGAGTTATACCTGGGTGCTCCAATGTATTTATAATGGTGAGAAGTGACCTTCTTAGATAAGATAAGTTAGTTATCTTATCTTATCTTATCTTATCTTTGGGTGAGGTCAGCTTATCTTCAACGGAACCGCCCTTCTCTCTGTAGGCTTGGGCTGCCTTTGGATTGGGCTGCCTTTGGATTGGGCTGTTGTTCCTTCATTTGGGCCTTCTTGGGCCTCTGTGGCGTTTTGTCCGAGCTCTTTGTGAAGAGGTCGGACATTGGCCGAGCTCTTTGAGAAGAGGTCGGATAGTCTGACCTGAAGAGGTCGGTCGGCTTGTCGCTAAACATCCCGGGTTGGACAGCTTGACCCAGGGTATGAACAGTGCCCCTGCTTGAGTTCGATCTTTCCGTGAGATCGTGCTTTTCAGAGCTTCGATCTCTTTGGAAGTCGTGCTCAAGCATCTGTCTGGCTTATTTCTTTATTGCTTTGCAATCTTTGCTGATTTTCTAGAGGTTTGGTACTTCACAGTCCAACCTCTTTTGAGTGGTAGTGTGGGTTTTCTACCTTTGCCTTCTGGATCACGCCTTGCTTTAAGTTTGTGTTGACAACCCTCTGCTTTGGCGAAGTTATCCCTGTGGCTTGATATCCGGACTTTTAGTGAATTGTCCAATGACTTTTTAGTGTTCTTTATATAGAACCCTTTTTAGTCTCGGATAATATACATCTCCCTGTTTGAGATTGTGCCTTCCTTGAGTGGGGTTGTATCCCTTTTAGCTAAGCATATTTGAGCTTTAAGTTGTTTCCCAACCTTTTGGCTTTTTTGAGATCGTTTTTGTGCCTCTTCTTAGCTGACATCCACCTGTATGACTTTGCCCATGCTTGAGTTCGGACCTTTCTGTGAGATCATGCTTTCAGAGCTTCGATCTCTTTGAGGAAGTCGTGCTCAAGCATCCTGACTTTGGTCGATCTTGAGTAGTTTCTCCTTGTGCAAGTTTGGCATTGCCCCTTTTTGGTTTGTTGAGAGGTCTTTTCAGCCTTCTTCCGACTTGTTTGTCTTCACTGCTCGAGCTTTTTAGTCATAATCCAACAAATTTTTAGGTAGTGTTCCGACGAGAAACCTTTTTATAGTTTGTTTGGATGACTTTTTAGCTCTGTCTTTGAGGTTGTACTTTTCGCTTTTTAAGTAGTGTCTTTTTTCAAGACTTCGTACTTTACAGCGAAGCACTTCTGGCTTTGGTCTTTTGACCTTTCCTTTGCCTTTGTGAGATGTCTTTGTCCCTTTTTGTGGATCTTTGTAGAGTGTCGGTACTTTGTTGTCCGACCTCTTTTGATCACTTCTGGTTTTGTCCACTTTCGGCTTGGTCGAGGTGGTCCTTGGGGCTAATTTGTACGACGACTTTTTAGTGTTCTTGTAGAACACTTTTTAGTCAGTCTGAACAATTTTGATAGCTTTGTCGTGGAGCCGTGGCTTTTTGGGCAAAGCTATGTCCCTTTTAGCGCACGCTTTTCGTTGGTCCGATTTCTTGTGTCGATCCGAGCTGTAGCTTTCGTTGGTCTGACTTCTTCCTGTTGGTCCAAGCTGTACCTTTCGTTGGTCCGACTTCTTCCTGTCTTGGTCCAAGCTGTAGCTTTCGTTGGTCCGACTTCTTCATGTCGGTCCAAGCTGTTGCTTTCGTTGGTCCGACTTCTTCATGTCGGTCCAAGCTGTAGCTTTCGTTGGTCCGACTTCTTCTTGTCGGTCCAAGCTGTAGCTTTCGTTGGTCCGACTTCTTCATGTCGGTCCAAGCTGTAGCTTTCGTTGGTCCGACTTCTTCTTGTTGTTCCAAGCTGTAGCTTTGGGCCGACTTCTTCATGTCGGTCGCTTCTAGTAATCCATTTTATTTGGACCCTTGTCAGGTCTCTTTTTATGGATTACTTTTTATAACTTTTTGTAGCTTGGTTGGGCCGACTTCGTCATGTCGGTCCCTTCTAGGTTATTTTTAGTAATCCTCTTTTTTGGACCTTTGTCAGGTCTCCTTCAGGGATTACTTTTTATAACTTTTTGGTTTTGGGCCGACTTTTTCATGTCGGGCCCTTCTAAGTTATTTTTGTAATCCTCTTTCTTGGACTTTTGTCAGGTCTCTTTCAGGGATTACTTTTTATAACTTTTTAGTTTTGGGCCGACTTTTTTATGTCGGGCCCTTCTAAGTTATTTTTGTAATCCTCTTTCTTGGACTTTGTTCAGGTCTCTTTCAGGGATTACTTCTATAACTTGTTTTTTGTAGGAGACCAACTTCGTCATGTCGATCTCTTATAAGTTATTTTGTAATCCTCTTTCTTGGACCTTTGTTAGGTCTCTTTCAAGGATTACTTTTATAACTTTTTTGTTTTGGGCCGACTTCATCATGTCGGGCCCTTCTAAGTTAAAGTAATCCTCTTTAATAGGGTTGGCCAGACCTCTTTCCAGGGTTTACTTATAACTTGGGTTGACTTGGTCCGACTTCTTAACGTTGGCCAGTCTGTAAGTTACTATTTAGCAATCCATAAGACCTCGTCAGGTTCTTTTTCGGATCACTTTCGATAACTTCTTGCATTATTCTGTGTTCATCTTTGCCGATTTGTAGAAGGTGATTTCTATCTTTGTTCGATCGTCCTTTAGATGAATCGCGTTTTCATCTTTATCGGACGATCATCTTTATCGTGATCGTGCAGTGAATTTGATTTTCACTTTCTGCCGATCTGTAGCTTTATAATCGGGCGATGAATTCTGCTTTCACTTTTTTGCCGACCTTGTCGAAATTGGGTGACGAATTCTGGTTTCATCTTCGCCGACTTTTATCGTGATCGGGCAGCGAATTTGGTTTTCACCCCGCCGACCTTGTCGTGATCCGGCAGTGAAATTTGCGTTTCAGATTAATGCGTCATGGTATAGCAGTGAATTTTGTTTTCACTTTGTCTACCTTTGTCGAAATCAAGCGATGAATTCGGTTTTCATCGTGGTCGGGCGGTGAAGTTGGTTTTCACCTTGCCGACTTGTCGCTTTGTAATCGGACAATGAATTTGGTTTTCATCTTGCCGACTTTGTCGTGATCGGGCGGTGAATCTGGTGTTCACCTTGCCGACCTGCCGTAGTCGGGCGTCTTGGTAGGAAACTTTTTAGGGAATCTACAATTTTTTAAACAATAAAATGAAGATAAGAGTGTGTACATGTTAGTACTTACCTTTCTAGGTCAGGCAATCTTTTTAGATCTTGGCCTGGCGCCCTTTTTAGATTGCAGGCTGCCATGACCTTGGTAGCTCTTGCCCCTCGAGGTTGGACACTTTGTAGTAACCTTTCCCCAGTTCTTCTGAACAACTTGGTATGATCCTTTCCAGTTGGCTGCTAGCTTCTCTTCTCCTGACCGACCTATTCTGATGTCATTTCAGATTAGGATGAGATTGTTGTTGCTAGATTACCTTCCGATTGTATCTTGAGGCCATTTGACGTTTTAACACCTCTTCCTTGGTCCGAGCTCTTTCTCAGATTTCTGGAAGTAGGTCGAGTTCTTCCTTTTGAAGTTGGGAGTTGGCCTCTTCACTGTTGTGGATCAGTCTGGGTGATCCTTCTTCGACCTCCACTGGGATCATTGCCTCCATTCTGTAAGCTAATCGGAAAGGTGATTCCTTTGTGGTGGAGTATGGAGTTGTCTTATATGTCCATAGGACTTATTGGAGCTCTTCTGGTGGGGCTATGTTTTTTATGTAAAGCTTTGACTTTGTAGTTGGGTTGTTGCTCTGAAGAACTTTGGTTCATTCTGCAAAAAGCTTGCGTCTTTGATCGTTTGTTATGACTTTTCTTTTGTCATTCGCCTTTGAGAAGAATGTGGGCTTTTAGGGTTTTGTTGCTGTTCCTGTTTCTTTTCATCGTTGCCTGACTCCTTTTGTACAAAAGTTCTAGCTTTTGTTTTGACCTTTTGTTTGAGAGGTGTTCGGATTGTTTAGGTATAGATTGTTGACCTCTGTTCTCTGTGTTCTTGCCCTGTTGTTGCCTCCAAAGGGTGCACCTGGACCTTCGTGTGAGTCCTGGGGTTTCCCTTTTACTGCTGTATCTGACACCTGATGTTTTGCTGTTATTGTCCGAGTTGATTCCTTATTTGCCCGAGTTATTTGGTAGTAACCCCATAGTTGACCTATGTCTTTGAGATGTCTACTAAGATCCCAGACAGCATGTCTGATTGGCTAGATTCCATAGTTTTAATGTGTGTTACTGTGGCTGACCCTGAGTACATCCCTTATACCGCCTTCGAGATTGACTTGTTGTGGTCTTGTAATGTAGCCTGGATGAGGCTTATGTTATTGCCCCTGGTTTGGCTAGTCTTGAAAATGCATCAGCTCGGGCATTCTGCCCCCGAGGCATGTGTCGGACCTCATATCCCCGAATTGTCCGAGCTGTTGGTCCTGGCTGATTTTGAAAATGCATCAGCTCGGGCATTCTATGTGTCGGACTTCATTTTCCCCGATTTGTCCGAGCTATTTTCTGTTTTTGTCCAGGGTCCCCCGAATTGTCTGAGATGTTCTCTGGTTTTGTACAGGGTCCCCCGAATTATCCGAGCTGTCCTCTGTAGGATTCTTCCAGCTAAGTTTGTTTTCTGTAGGATGCCTTTTATGGGCTGATTGGTCCGAAATCTGATAGTGTGAGCTTGAAAGTATGGGTGGAGTTGTTGAGAGGTGAGTACGAGGGCTTAGGCGAACTTTTTCTATCTTTTGATAGTTTAGTTCGGCCCCTTGTAGAGCTTTGCTGATGAAGTAGACGGGTTGTTGTCCACTTTCGTCTTCTCTGACTAGTGCTGAGACTATTGCCCGACTTCCCACTGCGAGGTATAATATGAGTTCTTCACTTTCCCGTGGTCTGGAAAGAATGGGTGGTTGCCCCAAGAATTTTGAAATCTCGGAAGGCTTGTTTGCACTCCGTTGTCCTTTTCAACTCGTCCGACCTCTTTGGTGTGAGGTGGATGTTTTAACTCGTCTGACCTCTTTGGTGTGGGGTGGACCTTCAACTTGTCCGACCTCTTTGGTGTGAGGTGGACCTTAACTCGCCCGACCTCTTTGTTGTGAGGTGGACCTTCAATTTGCCCGACCTCTTCGGTGTGAGGTGGACCTTCAACTCGTCCGACCTCTTTCTCCTTTTTTGCTTTTGAGTGGGCGAGGTGGTGAGATCTTCTCAGTATTGCGTATTTCTCGGTAAACATCCACAAGAGACACCCGAAGAGGGGTGTAATTGCGGTATTTTCTAGGCTTCCCGGGTTGTTCTTCTTTTTTCTTGGATTCTTTATCCTTGTCCTGTGGTGGGTTAGGAGAATTTGGTTTCTGAGCTCTCTCCTAGTCGAGAGTTTTCCTCCACGTTGATGTATTTATCTGCCCGTTCCTGTACCTCGTTTAGAGATGTTGGGTACTTCTTGGATATTGAGTGGCTGAAAGGTCCTTCTCTTAGGCCATTGATGAGTCCTATGATGGCCGCTTCTGTTGGAAGATTTTGTATGTCAAGGCATGCTTTGTTGAATCTTTCCATGTAGTTGCGAAGACTTTCCCGATCTCCTTGCTTGATTCCTAATAGGCTTGGGGCGTGTTTAGTTTTGTCTTTCTGGATAGAGAATCTAGCTAGAAACTTCTTGGCCAGATCATCGAAGCTTGAGATGGACCTAGGGGGTAGATTGTCGAACCACCTAATTGCTGTCTTTGTGAGAGTTGTTGGAAAAACTTTGCAGCGAACTGCATCTGAGGCGTCGGTGAGGTACATTCTACTTCTGAAATTGCTGAGGTGATGGTTGGAATCTGTAGTGCCATCATACAAAGTCATATCCGGGAGTTTGAAGTCTTTAGAAATTTTGATTTTCATGATTTCCCTAGTGAACGGATCTTGACCCCTGCGTGAATTCTCCTCAGGAGCGGTCCGACTAGTTTTTGTTTTGAGATCGGCTTCGAGTTGTAGGAGTTTATTATTCTCGACGTCGCCTTACTTCTCTTTGTAGATCCTTTTCGACTTCTCGTTGTTGTTGGGTTTCCTCTTCAAGTTGCTTTAAACGATCTTGGAGCGCTTCTATTACTCCCGAATTTGATGAGTTTTTGTCCCCGTTCGATTCCGGGGTATCTTTTAGCATAGTGTCCGCATTCTTGTGTGGCGTTCTATCTTCCAAACCCAAATCATGGTCGTTGTCATGGTCGTCCGCCATGGTGATGGGATGACTTCCAGGTTCCCCGGCAACGACGCCAATGTTTCGAGAGTTACCTGAAACTGTAGGTCGATCTCGGAAGAGATCTTCTGTGCTGGTCGGAGATGATGGGTCCGGCTGCGAGTGGAGGCCAGAGCTGTCGTGTCCGACTTGTTGGTGGCGGCCGGAGCTGTCGTGTGCGACTTGTTGAACCTGGCTGCGCTGCTGATCCTTCACCACCGGAGGGTGGGGGGTACCTGCAAGGGACTCCGATGCTTAAGTTAGCAAGGGTATTAAGCAGGTTTTTAGTAGAATTAGAGTATGAGTTATACCTGGGTGCTCCAGTGTATTTATAATGGTGAGAAGTGACCTTCTTAGATAAGATAAGTTAGTTATCTTATCTTATCTTATCTTATCTTTGGGTGAGGTCAGCTTATCTTCAACGGAACCGCCCTTCTCTCTGTAGGCTTGGGCTGCCTTTGGATTGGGCTGTTGTTCCTTCGTTTGGGCCTTCTTGGGCCTCTGTGGCGTTTTGTCCGAGCTCTTTGTGAAGAGGTCGGACATTGGCCGAGCTCTTTGAGAAGAGGTCGGATAGTCTGACCTGAAGAGGTCGGTCAGCTTATCGCTAAACATCCCGGGTCGGATAGCTTGACCCAGGGTATGAACAGAAGCCATTCCCTCCCTCCCTTTTAAATATACATTCGGCCATCCCCTCTACCCCATCATTCGAATCCTTCTCTCCTCTTCATCTTCTTTTTGTTTATTTTTGCTTGAGGACAAGAAAATCTCTAAGTTTGGTGTGATTTCCGTGATTCCTGAGCCAAAATAAATGAATCTCATGGCTCCCAAAGGAAGACAAACCGCTTCAAGAGGTAAGAAAGAAAGCAATCCAAAGCCACTTTGGATGCATGAGAATTTCTTCACCAAAGAACATGCAGACCATTACTTAAAAATTATGTGCAGAAGATCAGTGATCCCGGAAGTTAGATTCAATCTGAAAGAAGATGAATACCCAGAGATCCAAGAGCAGATTCAAAACAGGGGCTGGGAAGTCCTAGCTAATCTTGAGATACATGTTGGAAGAAACATGGTCCAAGAATTCTATGCAAATCTGTGGATGACAGAGAAGCAAAGATTAGAGGGAACCGCTTTCTACTCGTTTCGGACTATAGTCAGAGGAAAGATTATTTACTTCCACTTTGACAAAGTGAAAGAAGTTCTCAAACTTCCTCAACTACAAGATGATCCAGAGTCCTTTAATAGGAGAATGGCCAAGGATAAAAGGCTAGATCAAGTTCTAGAGGACATATGCCTCCCTGGAACCAAGTGGATTACCAATTCAAAAGGTGTCCCAAACCAATTAAAGAGAGGAGATCTCAAACCAGTTGCTAGAGGTTGGCTGGATTTTATTGGGCGTTCTATACTCCCAACCAGCAACCGATCTGAAGTCACTGTCAAGAGGGCTGGTGCACGAAATTGTGATCTCAGGCAACGACGCCAAAAACTCAGTACGTACGTCTTAATCTCGAATTCTTTTTCATTCACAACTTCGATACAACTAACCAGCAAGTGCACTGGGTCGTCCAAGTAATAAACCTTACGTGAGTAAGGGTCGATCCCACGGAGATTGTTGGTATGAAGCAAGCTATGGTCATCTTGTAAATCTCAGTCAGGCGGATATTAAATGGTTATGGAATTTTTGAATAATAATAAAAAATAAATAAACAGAAATAAAGATAGAGATACTTATGTAATTCATTGGTGAGAATTTTAGATAAGCGTATAGAGATGCTTTCGTTCCTCTGAACCTTTGCTTTCCTACTGTCTTCATCCAATCAGTCCTACTCCTTTCCATGGCAAGCTTTATGTAGGGCATCATCGTTGTCAATGGCTACATCCCATCCTCTCTGTGAAAATGGTCCAAATGCTCTGTCACAGCACGGCTAATCATCTGGAGGTTCTCGATCATACTGGAATAGGATTTACTATCCTTTTGCATCTGTCACTACGCCCAGCACTCGCGAGTTTGAAGCTCGTCACAGCCATCACTTCCCAGATCCTACTCGGAATACCACATACAAGGTTTAGACTTTCCGGATCTCAAGAATGGCCATCCATGGGTTCTAACTTATACCACGAAGATTCTAATATCTCGGACTCGGTCCCCTGTATTAGATATCTAAGAGATATTCATTCTAGCTTGTTTGCATGTAGAACGGAAGTGTTAATTCATGAGGAACAGCAGAGCTCCACACCTTAATCTATGGTGTGCAGAAACTCTACCGTTGAAAATACATAAGAATAAGGTTCAGGCATGGCCGAGAGGCCAGCCCCCAAAACGTGATCAATATGATCCAAAGATGAACTAAAAATCATAAGATTTAAATACCATAGTAAAATGTCCTATTTATACTAAACTAGTTACTAGGGTTTACAAAAGTAAGTAAATGATGTAAAAATCCACTTCCGGGGCCCACTTGGTGTGTGCTTGGGCTGAGCATGAAGCTTTCACGTGGAGAGGTCATTCTTGGAGTTGAACGCCAGTTTGTAACGTGTTTCTGGCGTTGAACTCCACTTTGCAACTTGTTTCTGGCGCTGAATGCCAGACTGTAACATGGAACTGGCGTTCAATGCCAGTTTGCGTCGTCTAAACTCGGGCAAAATATGGACTATTATATATTTCTGGAAAGCCCTAGATGTCTACTTTCCAAAGCCGTTGTGAGCATGCCATTTGAAGTTTTGTAGCCCCAGAAAATCCATTTCGAGTGCAGGGAGGTTAGAATCCAACAGCATTTGCAGTCCTTCTTCAACCTCTGAATCTGATTTTTGCTCAAGTCCCTCAATTTCAGCCAGAAAATACCTGAAATCACAGAAAAACACACAAACTGATAGTAAAGTCTAGAAATGTGAATTTAGCATAAAAACTAATAAAAACATCCCTAAAAGTAACTAGATCCTACTAAAAACATACTAAAAGCAATGCCAAAAAGCGTATAAATTATCCGCTCATCACAAATCCAAACTTAAATTGTTGCTTGTCCCCAAGCAACTGAAAATCAAATAGGATAAAAAGAAGAGAATATACTATGAATTCCAAACTATCAATGAAACTTAGCTCCAATCAGATGAGCGGGACTTGTAGCTTTTTGCCTCTTGAATAGTTTTGGCATCTCACTTTATCCATTGAAGTTCAAAATGATTGGCTTCTATAGGAACTCGGAGTTCAGATAGTGTTATTGATTCTCCTAGTTCAGTATGTTGATTCTTGAACACAGCTACTTTATGAGTCTTGGCCGTGGCCCTAAGCACTCTGTTTTCCAGTATTACCACCGGATACATACGTGTCACAGACACATAACTGGGTGAACCTTTTTAGATTATGACTCAGCTTTGCTAAAGTCCCTAATTAGAGGTGTCCAGGGTTCTTAAGCACACTTGTTTTTTGCTTTAGACCTCGACTTTAACCGCACAGTCTCAAGTTTTCACTTGACACCTTCACGCCACAAGCACATGGTTAGGGACAGCTTGATTTAGCCGCTTAGGCTAGGATTTTATTCCTTTGGGCCCTCCTATCCACTGATGCTCAAAGCCTTGGATCCTTTTTATTACCCTTGCATTTTGGTTTTAAGGGCTATTGGATTTTTCTGCTTGCTTTTTCTTTTTCTATTTTTTTCTTTTCTCTTTTTTTTTCTGCAACCTTTGTATTCACTGCTTTTTCTTGCTTCAAGAATCATTTTTATGATTTTTCAAATTATCAATAACATTTCTCCTTTTCATCATTCTTTCAAGAGCCAACATATTTAACATTCATAAACAACAAATTCAAAAGACATATGCACTGTTCAAGCATTCATTCAGAAAACAAAAAGTATTGTCACCACATCAAAATAATTAAACTAATTTCAAGGATGAATTTGAAATTCATGTACTTCTTGTTCTTTTGTAATTAAAATATTTTTCATTTAAGAAAGGTGAAGGATTCATGGAATTATTCATAGCCTTGAGACATAGTTACTAAATACTAATGATCATGAAGTAGAGACACAACATAAATAAACATATAGCATAAAATCGAAAAACAGAGAATTAAGAACAAGGAAGTTAAGGAATGAGTCCACCTTAGTGAGGGTGGCGCCTTCTTGAAGGACCAATGGTGCTTTTTGAGCTCCTCTATGTCTCTTCCTTGCCTTTGTTGCTTGATCCCTAGTGATTTTGGTGCTCCTATCCTTAGTTGCTTCCAATAGTTGTGGAGGAAAATGTATCCCCTGATGTATCTCAGGGATCTCTTGATTTGCAGTCAAATGCTCTACTACTGAGCTATGGATCCTTGAGATGAATCTCTCCATCTCCCATGACTCAAAGGTGGAAGCAATTGTCTTCCCTTTTCTCTTTTTTTTTTTTGAGGTTTCTTTGGCCTTAGGTGCCATTAATGGTTATGGAAAATCAAAAAAGCTATGCTTTTACCACACCAAACTTAGAATGTTGCTCGCCCTCGAGCAAAAGAAGAAAGAATAGAAGAAGGAGAAGAAGATATGGAGGAGAGGGAGAGATGTGTATGGTGAAGAGGTGATGGAAAAGAGAGATTGAGGTGATTGGTGAAGAAGAGAGAAGGTGAATTGAGGTAGGTGGGGATCCTGTGGGGTCCACAGATCCTGTGGTGTCAAGGATTTACATCCCTGCACCAATTAGGCATGTAAAACGCCTTTGCATGCAATTCTGGCGTTTAAACGCCGAAGTGATGCTTGTTCTGGGCGTTCAACACCGATGTGCAGCATGTTTCTGGCATTGAATGCCAGCTCCATGCTTGTTTCTGGTGTTCAATGCCAGATCCATGCTCTGTTCTGGCGTTGAACGCCAGCCAGATGCTCCTTACTGGCGTTTAAACGCCAGTAAGTCCTTCCTCCAGGGTGTGATTTTTCTTCTGCTGTTTTTGATTCTGTTTTTAATTTTTGTATTTATTTTGTGACTCCACATGATCATGAACCTAATAAAACATGAAAGAACAATAAAAATAAAAATAAAATTAGATAATTAAAAATTGGGTTGCCTCCCAACAAGCGCTTCTTTAATGTCAATAGCTTGACAGTGGGCTCTCACGGAGCCTCACAGATGTTCAGAGCATTGTTGAGACTTCCCAACACCAAACTTAGAGTTTGGATATGGGAGTTCAACACCAAACTTAGAGTTTGGTTGTGGCCTCTCAACACCAAACTTAGAGTTTGGAAACTCCTTATGGTTCACTGAACGTCCCAGGAGGTCTTCCTCATTGGGATTCACGTCCTCCTCCTCTCTTGTGGGTTCGGCCATTTTGATTATATCAATGGCCTTGCACTCTCTCTTTGGATTCTCTTCTGTATTGCTTGGGAGAGTACTAGGAGGAGTTTCAGTGACCTTTTTACTCAGCTGACCCACTTGTGCTTTCAAATTTTTAATGGAGGACCTTGTTTCATTCATAAACTCAAAGTGGCCTTAGATAGATCAGAGACTAAATTTGCTAAGCTAGATGGATTCTGTTCAGAATTCTCTGTCCGTTGCTGAGTGGATGATGGAAAAGGCTTGTTGTTGTTAAACCTGTTTCTTCCACCATTGTTAAAGCCTTGTTGATGCTTTTGTTGATCATTCCATGAGAAATTTGGATGATTTCTCCATGAGGGGTTATAGGTGTTTCCATAAGGTTCACCCATGTAATTCACCTCTGCTATTGCAGGGTTCTCAGGATCATAAGCTTCTTCTTCAGAAGATGCCTCTTGAGTACTGTTGGATGCAGCTTGCATTCCATTCAGACTCTGAGAAATCAAATTGACTTGCTGAGTCAATATTTTGTTCTGAGCCAATATGGCATTCAGAGCATCAATTTCAAGAACTCCCTTCTTCTGAGGCGTCCCATTACTTACAGGATTCCTCTCAAAAGTGTACATGAACTGGTTATTAGCAACCATGTCAATGAGTTCCTGAGCTTCTGCAGGCATTTTCTTTAGGTGAATGGATCCACCTGCAGAAGTATCTAATGACATCTTAGCTAATTCAGACAAACCATCATAGAATATATCCAGGATAGTCCATTCTGAAAGCATGTCAGAAGGACACTTTTTGGTCAGTTGCTTGTATCTCTCCCAAGCCTCATAGAAGGATTCACCTTCTTTTTGTCTGAAGGTTTAAACATCCACTCTAAGTTTGCTAAGCTTTTGAGGAGGAAAGAACTTGGCTAAAAAAGCCGTGACCAGCTTATCCCAAGAGTTCAGGCTATCCTTAGGTTGAGAGTCCAACCATATTCTGGCTCTGTCTCTTACAGCAAATGGGAAAAGCATGAGCCTGTAGACCTCGGGATCAACCCCATTGGTCTTAACAGTATCACAGATCTGCAAGAATTCAGTTAAGAAATGAAAAGGATCTTCAGATGGAAGTCCATGAAACTTGCAGTTTTGTTGCATCAGAGAAACTAATTGAGCCTTTAGCTCAAAATTGTTTCCTCCAATGGCATGGATTGAGATGCTTCTTTCATGTAATTTGGAATTTGGTGCAGTAAAGTCACCAAGCATCTTCCTTGAATTGTTATTATTTTTGGCCATGTCTCCTTCCTTTTCGAAAATTTCTGTCAGATTTTCTCCAAAGAGTTGTGCTTTAGCTTCCCTTAGCTTCCTCTTCAGAGTCCTTTCAGGTTCAGGATCAGCTTCAACAAGAATGTTCTTATCCTTGTTCTTGCTCATATGAAAAAGAAGAGAACACAAAAGAAAATATGGAATCCTCTATGTCACAGTATAGAGATTCCTTATGCAAGTATAAGAAGAGAAGAATATACGAAGGAGAAGAGGAAAAACTCGAACTCAGAGGGGGAGATGGAGTTCGAATTTTGGGTGGAAGAGAAGTGTTAGTAGATGAATAAATAAATAGAAGGAGATGAGAGAGAGGGAATTTCGAAAATTAATTAAATTTTAAAGTTAAAATTCGAAATTAAAATTGAAATTAAATTAAAATTTAAAATAATTAGTTAATTAAAAATGAATTTTGAAAAAGAGGAAGGTGATTTTCAAAAATTAGAGAGAGAGAGAGAGTTAGTTAGGTAGTTTTGAAAAAGATAAGAAACAAACAAAAAGTAAAGTGGTTAATTGAAAAAGATTTGAAAATCAAATTTGAAAAGATAAGAAGTTAGAAAAGATTTTGAAATTAAATTTTGAAAAAGATGTGATTGAAATTTATTTTGAAAAAGATTTGAAAAAGAATTTTAAAAATATTTAATTTTGAAAATTAAAGTTGATTACTTGACTAACAAGAAACAAAAAGATTTGATTTTAAACTTTAAAGATTGAACCTTTCTTACTAGGCAAGTAACAAACTTAATATTTTTGAATCAATCACATTAATTGTTAGTAAAGATTTGAAATTATGACACAAAATAAGAAAAAGATTTTTGAACATCAATTAGAAATTTTCGAAAATTATGAAAGAAAAATGAAAAAGATATGATTTTTGAAAAAGATAGGATTTTTAAATTGAAAATTTGATTTGACTCATAAGAAACAACTAGATTTTAAAATTTTTTGAAAAAGTCAACTCAAATTTTCAAAAATTATGAGAGAAAAAGGGAAAGATATTTTTTTGATTTTTGAATTTTTAATGATGAGAGAGAAAAACATGAAAAAGACTCAATGCATGAAAGTTTTGGATCAAAACAAATGATGCATGCAAGAACACTATGAATGTCAAGATGAACACCAAGAACACTTTGAAGATCATGATGAACATCAAGAACTTATTTTTGAAAAAATTTTTGATGCAAAGAAGACATGTAAGACACCAAACTTAGAAATCTTTAATGCTTGGACACTAACAAATTGAAAATGCAAATGAAAAACTAGAAAAGACACAAAACAAGAAAATTTAAAGATCAAACAAGAAGACTTGCCAAGAACAACTTGAAGATCATGAAGAACACTATGAATGCATGAATTTTCGAAAAATACATAAATTTTTAGAAAAATGCAATTGACACCAAACTTAAAAATTGACTCTATACCCAAACAAGAAACACAAAATTATTTTTTTGGTTTTTTATGATTTTATTAAATTTTTTTGGTTTTTTCAAAAATTATATTGGAAAGAACAAAAAAGAAGGAAAATTTTTTTGTATTTTTCGAAAATAAGAAATAAAAAGCTTAAAAATAAAATAAAATTACCTAATCTGAGCAACAAGATGAACCGTCAGTTGTCCAAGCTCGAACAATCCCCGGCAACGGCGCCAAAAACTTGGTGCACGAAATTGTGATCTCAGGCAACGGCGCCAAAAACTCAGTACGCACGTCTTAATCTCGAATTCTTTTTCATTCACAACTTCGATACAACTAACCAGCAAGTGCACTGGGTCGTCCAAGTAATAAACCTTACGTGAGTAAGGGTCGATCCCACGGAGATTGTTGGTATGAAGCAAGCTATGGTCATCTTGTAAATCTCAGTCAGGTGGATATTAAATGGTTATGGAATTTTTGAATAATAATAATAAATAAATAAACAAAAATAAAGATAGAGATACTTATGTAATTCATTGGTGAGAATTTCAGATAAGCGTATAGAGATGCTTTCGTTCCTCTGAACATTTGCTTTCCTACTGTCTTCATCCAATCAGTCCTACTCCTTTCCATGGCAAGCTTTATGTAGGGCATCACCGTTGTCAATGGCTACATCCCATCCTCTCTGTGAAAATGGTCCAAATGCTTTGTCACGGCACGGCTAATCATCTGGAGGTTCTCGATCATACTGGAATAGGATTTACTATCCTTTTGCGTCTGTCACTATGCCCAGCACTCGCGAGTTTGAAGCTCATCACAGCCATCCCTTCCCACATCCTACTCGGAATACCACAGACAAGGTTTAGACTTTCCGAATATCAAGAATGGCCATCCATGGGTTCTAACTTATACCACGAAGATTCTAATATCTCGGACTCGGTCCCCTGTATTAGATATCTAAGAGATATTCATTCTAGCTTGTTTGCATGTAGAACGGAAGTGTTTGTCAGGCACGCGTTCATAAGGGAGAATGATGATGAGCATCACATAATCATCACATTCATCATGTTCTTGGGTGCGAATGGATATTTTAGAAGCGGAATAAGTTGAATTGAATAGAAAAACAGTAGTACTTTGCATTAATTCATGAGGAACAACAGAGCTCCACACCTTAATCTATGGTGTGCAGAAACTCTACCGTTGAAAATACATAAGAATAAGGTTCAGGCATGGCCGAGAGGCCAGCCCCCAAAACGTGATCAATATGATCCAAAGATGAACTAAAAATCATAAGATGTAAATACCATAGTAAAAAGTCCTATTTATACTAAACTAGTTACTAGGGTTTACAGAAGTAAGTAAATGATGTAAAAATCCACTTTCGGGGCCCACTTGGTGTGTGCTTGGACTGAGCATGAAGCTTTCACGTGGAGAGGTCATTCTTGGAGTTGAACGCCAGTTTGTAACGTGTTTCTGGCGTTGAACTCCACTTTGCAACTTGTTTCTGGCGCTGAACGCCAGACTGTAACATGGAACTGGCGTTCAACGCCAGTTTGCATCATCTAAACTCGAGCAAAGTATGGACTATTATATATTTCTAGAAAGCCCTAAATGTCTACTTTCCAACGCCGTTGTGAGCACGCCATTTGGAGTTCTGTAGCTCCAGAAAATCCATTTCGAGTGCAGGGAGGTCAGAATCCAACAGCATCTGCAGTCCTTCTTCAACCTCTGAATCTGATTTTTGCTCAAGTCCCTCAATTTCAACCAGAAAATACCTAAAATCACAGAAAAACACACAAACTCATAGTAAAGTCCAGAAATGTGAATTTAGCATAAAAACTAATAAAAACATCCCTAAAAATAACTAGATCCTACTAAAAACATACTAAAAATAATGCCAAAAGTGTATAAATTATCCGCTCATCAAGGACAGTGATGATTCACTGTATTATGCTAGGGAAGGAGGTCGAGATTCATCAGCTGATCCCTGTTGAAATTTACATGTTTGTAAACAAGGAATCCACTGAGGCCGAATTGGCCTACCCAAGCTTAATTAGTCTGCTATGTAAAGATGCGGAGGTAAAGATGGGTGTGGATGAATTTATCCCAATTGAATGCCCAATTACCAAAAAAGTGATGGATGGACCTCAAATTCAAGAGAACCTCATCAAGAGGGGGGGGGGCGCATGAACTCCCCCCCAGAAATTCCTCAATTTGACTATTGGGCTCGCTTAGAAGCATCTGTCACCAAGCGGCAAGAAGATGTGAATCAACTCAAAGAAGAACAGCAGAATCAAAACAGCATGCTTTGCAAACTGCTCATAGGACAAGAGAAACAAGGGCGTGAGATACAGGAGCTGAAGCGCCAGAAGCTGTCCATTGGAGTGCCAGACGTCCCACAAATTGAAGGAGCACTTACCCCTCAAAATTAAGATTGTTGAGTCCTAACTCTGTGATAACTTTTATTATTAGAAACCTATTTTAAGAGTTATATGAGCATTAGTATTAGAGTCATTTATTTTTATGTCTTTAGTTTCCTTTCCTTTAGTATTTGTCTGCTTTTATGTTTATTTTATATCTTATTTCTATTACATGATAATTAAAGTTTAGAGTCTATGTTTTAAAGCTATGAATGATTCCATGAATCTCTCACCTTTCTTAAATGAAAAATGTTTTAATTTGCAAAAGAACAAGAAGTGCATAATTTCAAAATTTATCTTGAAATTAGCCTGATTATGTTAATGTGGTGACAATACTTCTTGCTTTCTGAATGTATGCTTGAACAGTGCATATTTTTTATAGTGAAGTGTATGAATGTTGAAATTGTTGGCTCCTAAAAGAATAATGAAAAAGGAGAAATGTTATTGATAATCTGAAAAATCATAAAATTGATTCTTGAAGCAGGAAAAAGCAGTGAAAAACACAAAGCTTGCGAAAAAAAATGGCAAAAAAAAAGGAAAAAGAAAGAAAAAGAGAAAGCAAGCAGAAAAAGGCAATAACCCTTTAAACTAAAAGGCAAGGGTAAAAAGGATCCAAGGCTTTGAGCATTAATGGATAGGAGGGCCCAAAGGAATAAAATCCTGGCTTAAGCGGCTAAATCAAGCTGTCCCTAACCATGTGCTTGTGGCGTGAAGGTGTCAAGTGAAAAGCTTGAGACTGAGTGGTTAAAGTCGTGGTCCAAAGCAAAAAGAGTATGCTTAAGAACTCTGGGCACCTCTAACTGGGGACTTTAGCAAAGCTGAGTCACAATCTGAAAAGGTTCACCCAGTTATGTGTCTGTGGCATTCATGCATCTGGTGGTAATACTGGAAAACAAAATGCTTAGGGTCACGGCCAAGACTCATAAAGTATTTGTGTTCAAGAATCAACATACTAAACTAGGAGAAGCAATAACACTATCTGAATTCTGAGTTCCTATGGATGCCAATCATTCTGAACTTCAAAGGATAAAGTGAGATGCCAAAACTGTTCAGAAGCAAAAAGCTACTAGTCCCGCTCATCTAATTGAAACTAATCTTCATTGATATTTTTTTGAAACTTATTGCATATTCTCTTCTTTTTATCCTATTTTATTTTTGGTTGCTTGGGGACAAGCAACAATTTAATTTTGGTGTTGTGATGAGCGGATAATTTATACCCTTTTTGGCATTGTTTTTACATAGTTTTTAGTATATTTTAGTTACTTTCTATTATATTTTTATTGGTTTTTATTCAAAAATCACATTTCTGGACTTTACTATGAGTTTGTGTATTTTTCTATAATTTCAGGTATTTTCTGGCTGAAATTGAAGGACCTGAGCAAAAATCTGATTCAGAGGCTGAGAAAGGATTGTAGATGTTGTTGGATTCTAACCCTCCTGCACTCGAAGTGGATTTTCTGGAGCTACAAATGCTCAATTGGCACGCTCTCAATTGCGTTGAAAAGTAGACATCTTAGGTTTTCTAGCAATATATAATAGTGCATACTTTGCTCGAGATATGATGGCCCAAACTGGCGCTAAACGCCAGCCAAAAACTTTCTGGCGTAAAACGCCAGAACTGGCACCTTTCTTGGCGTTAAACGCCCATTTTGGCACCTAGGGTGCTGTTTAACTCCAACTTGAGGCATATGCATGTGAAAGCTTGAAAGCTCAGCCCAAACACTCACCAAGTGGGTCCCGGAAGTGAATTTCTGCACTATCTGCACTTAGTTACTCATTTTTTGTAAACCTAAATTACTAATCTAGTATAAAAACTACTTTTAGAGATTCATTTGGCATCTCATGACAATTTTTATTCCATATTATATCTCTGACGGCATGAGTCTCTAAACCCCATAGGTGGGGGTGAGGAGCTCTGCTGTGTCTCAATGGATTAATGCAATTACTACTGTTTTCTATTCAATCACACTTGATTCTATTCTAAGATACTCACTCGTACTTCAATCCGAAGAAGATGATGATCCGTGACACTCATCATCATTCTCACATCTATGAACGCGTGCCTGACAACCACTCCCATTCTACCTGAGCTCAACGTAGTCATTGGGCGACAGCTTGAGTGCATATCTCTTGGGTCTCTGATCCACAGACCGAGTCCGTGAGATCAAAACCTTCGTGGTATAGGCTAGAACCAATTGGCAGTATTCCTGGGATCCGAAAAGTCTAAACCTTGTCTGTGGTATTCTGAGTAGGATCTGGGAAGGGATGACTATAACGAGCTTTAAACACACGAATGTTGGGCGCAGTGACAGTGTGCAAAAGGATAGAGAGATCCTATTCCGACGCTAGTGAGAACTGACAGATGATTAGCCGTGCGGTAGCTATACCTGGTATTTTTCATCCGAGACGAGAAATCTGACAGTTGATTAGCCGTTCAGAGACCGTGCCTGGTATTTTTCATCCGAGAGGATCATACAGCTTGCCATTAAAGGAAGCCATGCATGTTTAGAGACGAAGACAGTAGGAAAGCAGAGATTTAGACGACAGAGCATCTTTGGAACCTCAACCTGTTCCTCATTATTGAATCACAAGTACCTTTTATTTCATGTTAATTATTTTTCATAAACAAAATCATATTTATCATTAATCTCCTGACTAAGATCAACAAGATAACCATAGCTTGCTTCAAGCCGGCAATCTCCGTGGGATCGACCCTTACTCACGTAAGGTAGTACTTGGATGACGCAGTGCACTTGCAGGTTAGTTGTGCGGAGTTGTGAAAAGTGTGATCACAATTTCGTGCATCAATAGGGCATTGACATCCTAATTGATTTGAGTTGGAACTTTTGATTGAAACTTGCTTGAAATATATTATGAAACATGTTTTTGAGTAATGAACACACAACCTTGTGAGTTTTGAGCCTCTGACGTCAGATTTTTGCCAGTAAAGAAGTTCATAAAAACAGTTGCGTTGTAGATATAGTCTCTAAACCGACAGAAATCCCTTTGTACAAACGTTTTGGGTGTCACAAGTAACAAACCCCTTTAAAAATTGTTAACCGAGTATTCAGACCTCGGGTCGTCTTCTCAAGGAACTGCAAGGAAGTATGTTCTTATTATTGGTTATAAAGGTTGTAATTGGGGTTTAGAAGGTGAGAAGCAAGTGATTTGAATGACAAGTAAAGTAAATGGCAATTAAAATAAATAAATGCTGTAAAGCAACTTTTGGCAAGGTAAGAGAAATTAGAAGTCCAACTTAGTTATCTCTCTCAACAATAATGAAAGTTGAATCTAAATTCCACTTAGTTAACCTTTACTAACGCAAAGGAAAGTCAAGGGACTAATTAGTTTGACCTTCGAATCCTAGTTAATTCCTAAGAAAAAGTTGGGATTATTGAAGTTCAGTTTAATTAGCAAGATAGCGATTATCAGTTATGTTGAGTTTGATAATGTTGAGTTACTAATTTCTTAACCAAGACCAAAAGGGGGAAAAGTGAAATTGCTGGAATAAAAATGTCCTTAGATGGAAAGCAATGGTAACACAAATTAAAGAGAAATCAATCAATAACTGAAATACCTCAAATAATCATTAATTCAAATCATAACATGGGAAGGATTCATAAGTCAAGTTGGCAACATTTATAGATACGAATAAAAGCATTAAAGTAGCATAGAAACATAAATTAAAGTAAATATTAAACCTGGATCAAGAGTCACTCTTAAAAACTAAGAGAAGTCCTAAATCCTAATCCTAATCCTAAGAGAGAGAGGAGAGAACCTCTCTCAAACTAAATCTAAATCATGGAAAGTAGTAAAAATGCGAGCTCCCTCTGAATGGATGCATTCCCCCACTTTATAGCCTCTAATCTGTGTTTTTCGGGCCAAAAACTGGGTCAAAAACAGCCCAAAAATCGCCCCCTGCATATTCTGGGACGTTCAGGTCGCGGACAAGTGACGCGGAGGCGTCGCCCACGCGGCCACGCGGTTTGAAGTTCACAGATGCGACGCATCCGCATGGATCATACGTTCGCGTTGCCTAGCGTCAGGGCAACTATGGCATATTATATATCAAATCGAAGCCCCGGACGTTAGCTTTTTAACGCAACTGGAACCACGTCATTTTGACCTCTGTAGCTAAAGTTATAGCCGTTTGATTGCGAGGAGGTCAGACTGGACAGCTTAGCAATTTCTCCAACTTCTTGTATTCCTTCCACTTTTGCATGTTTTCTTTCCATCCTCTGAGCCATTCCTGTCCTGTAATCTCTGAAATCACTTAACATACATATCAAGACATCTAATGGTGATAAGAGAGGATTAATATTAGCAATATAAAGGCCAAAGAAGCATGTTTTCAATCAAAGTACATAATTAGGAAGGCAAATGTAAAACCATGCAAATAGTATGAATAAGTGGGTAAAGAGTTGATAAAAACCACTCAATTGAGCACAAGATAAACCATGAAATAGAGGTTTATCAACCTCCCCACACTTAAACATTAGCATGTCCTCATGCTAAGCTCAAGAGAAGCTATAAGAGAGTGAAGAGGAATGGTAGAATGTATGAAATGCAACCTATCTATATGAATGCAACTACATGCAAAATGTTTCTACCTACTTAGTTAAAAGTAAACAAATCCTTCAAGAAGAAATATGAACTGGATTTCACTAATTCAAATCATGAAAATGAAGTACAAATAGACTTGCAAGAAGAAAATAGCTCATGAAAGCAGGGAACAAGGAATTGAGCATCGAACCCTCATTGGAAGTGTATGCACTCTAATCACTCAAGTGTTTTAGGTTCGATTCTCTCAATTCTCTACTAACCTTGCTTTCTAAGGCTTGCTCTTCATCTAACAATCAACATAAATTTAATGCACAGATACACATATCAAGAGGTCTTTTAAGGGTTGTAATGGGGTTAGGGTCAAGGTAGGATTGTATTTGGCCAAGTGGACTAGAATCTGAATCCTCAATTAACTTAAACTTTTCACCTAACTTTAGACTATCCATGTAATCATAATACCATATCTAACTGTCCATTAACCATGTTTTCCACATATTCATGCATTCTAATTTCAAGTACAGTACATATGCATTGCTTTCACCATTTACTTTGGGGCATTTTGTCCCCTTTTTATTATTTGCTCTTTTTTTTTCTTTTCTTTTTCTCACTTTTTTTTCTTTTATATATATATATTCTTTTATTTTTCTCAATGCATATGATTAAGATATTGAATGCATGAATCATGTTCTAAACATTTCTTTCACAGTTTCATAAGGATATATAATACCCAATTCTTAAACCAATTGTTTCCAAACCCACTTTTCCCCACACTTAATTCATGAGCACTTTCACTAGTCTAAGCTAACCAAGGATTCAAATTAAGGACATTATTGTTTTCCGCTTAGAGTTAATGATGTGCTAAAGTAAAGAACAAAGGGGTATAATAGGCTCAACATTGGTTTGCAAAGGATAATGAAAGGTTAGGCCATATAGGTATGTAAGCTCAGTGAAACAAAGGCCTCAATCATGTAAGTGTATGCATACATTAAATCATGGAAATATAGAATTAAGCAAGACAAAGATTACAATTTTAGAGAGAAAAACACACACCAAAATAAAATATTGGTTGATAAAATGCAACCAATCAATTAGGCTCAAAAAAATCTCACAGGTTTTGTGTGTTCGAGCTCTACACCATGTTCCAATATAATATTTCTTCAAACAAGTGTAACAAAAAAATTTTATTCAAATTAGTGAAATACTTTAAAAGGTTTCTTGAAAGAGAAAATATTACTTTAACCAAGTGGTAAAATATGCACAAAGTCAAATAATCATGCAATCAAAACATGCAAATGCAACAACTAAATACAAAGAAAATTTAAACATTGGTGTTGAAACAGAAAGGTACTAACCCATGGAGATCGGTATCGACCTCCCCACACTTAAAGATTGCACCGTCCTCGGTGCATGCTAAGATGTGCAAGTGGACGGGTGGCTACAACTGATGCTTTTCTCTATAGATTGTGCAGATTGACTTGCCTGTCTCCCCATGTAAACGTCTTCCGGTTCTCTTCTGGGTGGCCATCCTGAAAGAAAAAGGGAAGAAGAGTAACCCAGAAATAAAGATAGGAAAATAAATACAGTATGGGTGGGTTAATGCCAAATAATAAGGGTCTCAATTACATGGTAGCTACAACATGCAAGTGAGAAAACAATAGAAGCCATGGCATGCCAGTGGTACAAAATGTACAACAATGGGGAAGAGAGTGGGGAAGGAGAGATAATATAAATTCATATCAATGCAAAAGTAATGCAGATATAAAAGGTTGGCATTGATTTAAATAATATTACTCAATCAGAATTAAACAAGTCATTAAGCACCAAGAAAATACCAGAAAAGATGTAACAGTTGAATAAGAACATTTGAACACCAATGGTAAAATAGTAAATTTAGAAAAATAAAAATATGCAATGAATGAAAGTATGCAAATAAATTAAATAAAATAAAATAAAAGATAAGAAGAATGAGAAGGGAAAGAAGGGAAGAAGAAGTAAGTAAGAAAGGAGGGAGGAAAAATTAGGATTGGGGAAGAAAAGATAAGATATTTGGCAAATTAGGATAAGCTGTGCGGCGCAAGCGACGCGGACGCGTGAGGCACGCGGTCGCGCGGCTTGCGCTTAAACTGACTGACGCGATCGCGTCAGTCACGCGGTCGCGTGACCCATTTTATGCTACTGGCGCGAGGGCAGCCTCACTCTCGCACAACTCTCTGTTTAAAAATCATTAATTGCCAAATATTGGGTGACGCGATCGCGTGAGGCATGCGATCGCGTGAGTGACCTTATTTCCAATCTGACGCGGACGCGTGGGGCACGCGTTCGCGTGGGAGGGCTTGGGCTTCCAGCATGAGTCCCGCCCAATTCCAGCTCAACTTTCGGCCATACACCTTTTTACGTCGAAATCCTGGTCACGCGGCTGCGTGGGGCACGCGGTCGCGTGGGAGGCCATTATTCCTATATGACGCGGTTGCATCGGCGACGCGGTCGCGTGGGGTGATTTGTGCCATTGGCACGCCTCCAGCCACGCTCCAGCGTGACTCTCTGTTCGTTTTTATTTTCTCCCCTCTCCTTGCGACGCGGACGCGTCGTTGATGTGGTCGCGTCGCGTGGCGTTTTTTTTTTTGAATGCAGGATGCAATGCTTAATGTGAATGCTATGCATGATTCCAGGTTTAATAAAATAAAAATAAAATTCAAAAACAAACAAAACAAAATAAAATTAAAATTGCAAAAGGAACAATCATACCATGGTGGGTTGTCTCCCACCTAGCACTTTTAGTTAAAGTCCTTAAGTTGGACATCGGAAGAGCCTCTTGCTATGGCGGCTTATGTTTAAATTCGTCCAAAAATCTCCACCAGTGCTTGGAATGCCAATAGCCTCCGGGGTCCCATACTAGGCATGTAAAGCTTCTGAGCAGCTTCAGACAAATTTTCAGGCTCCCGGGGTGACGAATGTCAGAATAGATTTCAGGATCCCAAGCTTTGCTATTAAATCCGCCTCCGTCTTGATCTACATGTTTCCATCTGGGCGGTTTAAAGAGTAGAATCTCACCATGGTGACCAAACGTTCTCCGTGATCCATGCAATTGAGCATGATACCAATCCATGTACTTCGAGGTGAAGCGTGGAACCTTATTAAACCTTGTGCACCAACTCTGAGTACGAGCCATTTCCCTCTTACTCTTAAAGCCGCAAAGAGCTCTAAGCTGGCCATCTGTTTCAAGCAATCCATATTCAAGTGAATAAGTAAAGTTATAGGTTAAGGATTGTACCCACTTGAAGCTTGTATTAGGTGGTAATGGCCTTGGGATAGGTGTTTCTGGTGGTTCTGTAAGTTCTACTCTCTTGGGTTCTTCTGTGAATTTCTCCACTTCCTTGTAAGAGCCTTCAAATGTAGTATCACCCTGGTCAAAGTCTTCTATGTCTTCCTCATCACTTGAGTCATAGATTGGAGGTTGAGAGAAATCTACCTCTGCATCATCTTCATATTCACTTGGGGAAGATTCTTCAATCTCAGAGAATTCACTTGCGGATGCAAGTTCATTACTAAGAGAATTTGACTTGTGACTATCATTATCAAGGGAATTTGTGTCCTGGGTTATTCCATCTGATTCTTCATAAACAACTTGCCTTGGAGATTGTACAATATCCTCTTTAGCATCAACTGTATCGTCCTTGACGGAGTTCTCCTCAGTTCTGGATTCCCATGGAGGTTCAGCATCTCCTAGATCTTCAACCAACTCTTCTTCTTGAACAATGACAGCTTTTTCTACTTGTTCTAGTACGAATTTATTCTTTGTCTTGTCCACTGGAGTTTCTGGTATCTCCTTTATGTTACGCTCTTTGTTAGACTGTTCACATGGGGCTGTGGTTGATCCTTGTGTATTTGAGCGCCTAGAAACCCATTGAATTACTACTTGCTCCAGTTGTCGAATGGTTGTTTGAAATTTATTTATTGTTTCCTTTAGGCGAACCTCTACTTCTCGGGTTACCAGACTTGGACATGATACATAGGAAAGTGGTGGTGATTGGGAGTAATTGGATTGGTACTGGGGTAAGGAAGGATCATATGGTGGCGAATGGTGAAGAGAAGTTTGTGAGTGTGGTGGTTCGAGGTTATGTTGAAAGGATAGTTTATATGCACGGGGTGGGGCTTGTTGGTAGTTACAAGGTTGTCCACCATATCTTTCAGCTGGGTATGCACGGTAGAATGGTCTTTGTCCAGGATATCTCGGAGGGTGTTGCTGCCTAAAGGGTTGATTAGATCCTCTTGGCTCCATCCATCCTTGATTGGTCTGACCTTGATGCATATTCCTGCTGTAACTTCTATTTCCTTCAACAAAGTTAGAACCAAACTCAAAGCGAGAGCGGTGAGAATTCATGGTAGCAAATAAAGATAAAAAGGAAAAACAAAAATAAATAAACAAGCAAAAGAAAAATATTTACAATAACCAATAATAAGGCACACGTTAGCAGTTCCCCGGCAACGGCGCCATTTTGAAGAGACGATGATTGATGATTTAGAGGTTATAATAAACTCTCGTTGTAAGTATAGTTACTAAACTAAGCAATCAACCTTTCTTACAAACGTTTTGGGTGTCACAAGTAACAAACCCCTTTAAAAATTGTTAACCGAGTATTCAGACCTCGGGTCGTCTTCTCAAGGAACTGCAAGGAAGTATGTTCTTATTATTGGTTATAAAGGTTGTAATTGGGGTTTAGAAGGTGAGAAGCAAGTGATTTGAATGACAAGTAAAGTAAATGACAATTAAAATAAATAAATGCTGTAAAGCAACTTTTGGCAAGGTAAGAGAAATTAGAAGTCCAACTTAGTTATCTCTCTCAACAATAATGAAAGTTGAATCTAAATTCCACTTAGTTAACCTTTACTAACGCAAAGGAAAGTCAAGGGACTAATTAGTTTGACCTTCGAATCCTAGTTAATTCCTAAGAAAAAGTTGGGATTATTGAAGTTCAGTTCAATTAGCAAGATAGCGATTATCAGTTATGTTGAGTTTGATAATGTTGAGTTACTGATTTCTTAACCAAGACCAAAAGGGAAAAAAGTAAAATTGCTGGAATAAAAATGTTCTTAGATGGAAAGCAATGGTAACACAAATTAAAGAGAAATCAATCAATAACTGAAATACCTCAAATAATCATTAATTCAAATCATAACATGGGAAGGATTCATAAGTCAAGTTGGCAACATTTATAGATACGAATAAAAGCATTAAAGTAGCATAGAAACATAAATTAAAGTAAATATTAAACCTGGATCGAGAGTCACTCTTAAAAACTAAGAGAAGTCCTAAATCCTAATCCTAATCCTAAGAGAGAGAGGAGAGAACCTCTCTCAAACTAAATCTAAATCATGGAAAGTAGTAAAAATGCGAGCTCCCTCTGAATGGATGCATTCCCCCACTTTATAGCCTCTAATCTGTGTTTTCTGGATCGAAAACTGGGTTAAAAACAGCCCAGAAATTGCCCCATGCGTATTCTGGTACGTTCAGGTCGCGGACAAGTGACGCAGAGGCGTCGCCCACGCGGCCACGCGGTTTGAAGTTCACAGATACGATGCGTCCGCGTGGATCACGCGTTCGTGTCGCCTAGCGTCAGGGAAACTATAACATATTATATATCAAATCGAAGCTCCGGACGTTAGCTTTCCAACGCAACTAGAACCGCGTCGTTTGGACCTCTGTAGCTAAAGTTATAGCCATTTGAGTGCGAGGAGGTCAGGCTGGACAGCTTAGCAATTTCTCCAACTTCTTGTAGTCCTTCCACTTTTGTATGCTTCCTTTCCATCCTCTGAGCCATTCCTGCCCTGTAATCTCTAAAATCACTTAACACACATATCAAGGCATCTAATGGTGATAAGAGAGGATTAATATTAGCAATATAAAGGCCAAAGAAGCATGTTTTCAATCAAAGCACATAATTAGGAAGGCAAATGTAAAACCATGCAAATAGTATGAATAAGTGGATAAAGAGTTGATAAAAACCACACAATTGAGCACAAGATAAACCATGAAATAGAGGTTTATCAGCCTCATTGTGTGGTTACATTATATAACCACTATCTTTATTCTTGTGTGTGCTATTCTCTTTTTATGATTACAATCTTTTATTTGTTTGATTCTTTATGTCCATTGTTTGATGTATATATGCATTTATGTGATTGAGGCCATCTTTTCATTAAGCTCACTTATCCCAAATAGCCTACCCTTTTATCTCCCTTTGTTAACCAACTTTGAGCCTATTTCAATCCCCTTTTGTTCTTAAAGTTATCACATTACTAGCCTTAAAGTGAAAAATAATAAATGTCCTTTATTTGGATCTTTGATTAGCTTAGGCTAGTGAGAGTGTGTATCATCTAAGTGTGGGGAAGTTTGGGAACTTTGGTTGATGTAAAAGTGGATTTTTGTACTTTTGGTTGAAAATCTTGGGAATTGGGTGCATACTCATGCATCAAATGTTTAAACCATATGCATTGTCACTTTTGCATATATATTTTAGTTAGAGAAATATATATATATATATATATATATATATATATATATAAAGAGAGAAAATAATAGAAAGGGGATAAAGTGCCCCAAAGTAAAGTAACAATAACAATGCATATGAGTTGTGATTAAAAAGAAAATGCATGAGTATGTAAGAAAAGTGAGAAATGGGTAGTTAGGTTTGTTTTGAGTTGTATAGGTTGTTAAGTAGGTTTGGTGAGAGCTCAGGCTAATCAAAGATGCAAATATCGAGCTCACTTAACCATATATAACCTTACCTTTACCCTAGCTCCATTACAACCAAGAAAAGTCCTCATGATACTTGTATGCATGCATTGAATGATTGTTGATTGTTAGATGAAAACAAATCTTAGAAAGCTTGATTAAAGGAGAAATGAGTGAATTGACCCTAAACACTTGAGTGATTAGAGCGGATACACATCCGGTGAGGGTTCAATTGCTCAATTACATGTTTTCACCTATGCTAAATTGCTTATCTTGCAATTTGTTAATGCTTTTCAATAACTCTAATCAATTATGGATTTGGCTTGGTTTAAATTGCTTTAGCCCTTATGTTCATATATGTATTCTTGGAAATTGATTTATTTTGACTAAGTAGTTGCATTCACGTAGATAGATTGCATGTAGGTAGTTTACTTGCTTTGAATAAATGTAATACCCCTTGTTTCTTTCTTGAGTATAGCATGAGGACATGCTATTGTTTAAGTGTGGGCATGTGATGAATCCACATTTTATGGTATCTCTATGAGTTATCACCCTCTTGGTTTGGAGTATGGTTGTGATCGTTTTGTAGGGCTTGATAACTTCAATTTTGGATTGCATCATGGTATTGGAACATCAATTTTGGAAGGAGCAACCTCCTCCCAGTCACAATGAGCCATACCCTCCCCAATGCATATACCCAACCCAAGAATATGGTGGATTTCATCTTGATTATGCACCTCCACCACCATATACCTATGACCCATACCCCCAACATAATCCTCAATCACCACATTTTCAAACACCACACCGCTACTACCATTCACCTTCTTACATACCACCTCAAAACACTTACCAACATGAGTCACCTCGCACATACACAACCTTTCTCCCAAATTATGAACCTTATTTTTCACCCCAATGTGAAGTTTTCCCACCCTTGGCCCAAGACTTTCAAGACCTTCAAGTTTTTCTTCAAGAGCAAGAAGGATTCCGAAGAACACAAGGACAATTCATGGCTACCATACCCGAAGCGGTGAACCACTTGGTCCTAGTACGCTCATCCGATCAAGGCATTCCTCTTGAGGAATGTGGAGGGTCAACTAAAGTTTGTAGTGAAGAGGAGAACGTGGAGCCTCAAGGGAGAGAATAAGGGTTAGAGCATGAATTGAAACAAGAGGAAGAAAGTGAAGTATTTAAATCGGAGGAGAGAAAGGGAGAATTGAGGGAGATTGACAAGATGTGGATTCCATCATTGATGATTTTTTGTCCACATTGGTCAATTCCCTCAATGATCTTGATGAACCTTCTCCTCTTGGATTTGAAGAAGAGGTTGATGTGGACTTCACACAACCTCCAAAGTATGACTTAAGTGATGCAGAAGAGGAGGAAAAGGTTGGTGAGGAAGGAGTTGACAACAAAGAAGTAGAGGTCCTCTTGCAAGAATCTAGAGAAGTAATTCCGTTCCAAGAGCACATTGAGTGGGTGGCAATTTCATCTATGAACTTCATTGGCCCCCATCAATATGCTATCTTGGATACGGATTACTAACTCAAAATCTTTCTTGGGTTGTTACATGGTGGAGAAAGGAGTGTTGGTTGCCAAAGGAGACCAAAGCCCTTCAAGAGAGCCAATTCAAGTTTTGGGATTCAAGCATGGTGTGAAGCACAATTGAGTGATTTTAGGAGAGTGTTGGGATGCTTTAAGGGTAACTTGAGAGTTTGTCCATCTGGCTTGAAGCATAGAAATCAGCAAGAAGGGAAACAGGAAACTAGAATATGGGATCCCGGAGGAGCTTTGAAGTGCAAGCTTGGATGGAAATTTAAGGAGGAATGGAAACACAAGCCACCCTAACAAGAGTCTCCTCAACAAGTCCAACTTAAGGACTATAAACCAAAGTGCTATGTGGGAGACACCGCACCATGGTAACATCTTTCTTACCCTCTCCTTGATTATAATTTTGGTTTATTGCATGTTTGATTGTCTTAGTTAGCCTAGGATTAGTTTAATTTTAAGCTTAGTTAGGCTAATTTTTGCATGGATCATGAATTCATGAATTTTTGAATGTTTTGGGGATGAAACTTTTGTTGAGCTAAGGCTTGGTGCCTTAGAATTTAAAGAAATATTTTTGGAAAAATAGGGCATTGTGCATGCGCACACCCTTGTGCATACGCACACAATCACTAAATTTCGCGCCCTGTGCGTGCGCATCCATCTGTGTGCATGCACACTAGTCTGTGCACCCTCTATTGAGAGCGCTCGCACGCCTTGTGCGTGGGCACCCCATTATGTTTTGCACTCTGTGCGTGCGCACGCACAACAACCCCAAATTCTCATTTTGTGTGTACGCACCCATCTGTGCGCATGCACACTCATTTTCATCCCTTTTGTTGGTAGTGCTCACACCCCTCTATGCGTGCACACCTCTACCTTTTTTGCTCACTGTGTGTACGCACAGATGCGTGCGCACACACACATGATCCGTTTTGCAAAAAAAAAAAAAAAGAGAGTCTGTTGTGCGTACGCACACTTCTTAATCCCCCTTCTGCTGAAAGCGCTCGCACACCCTTGTGCGTCCGCATATCCCATTTTCCACCTTGTGCACGTACGCACACATGTCGGTGTGTACGCACAAGTGCTGTTTTGGGGAAAATTCATTGCACATTGAATTAAGCCCTAACACAATTCTGCCCCGCTCCATCCCACTCTTCTCTTGTTTTTCCCCTGTTTTTCTACTTGTTTTACTTAGTTTTAATTGCATTTCATTTTCACTTTCGTAATTATATTAGTTTTGGTTTAGTTGTTTGTTAATTAAATAAATTGCAATGTTTGATTGATGTTGATTGGGTTGCGTCATGCTTGAAATTTACATCAATGTACTTATACTTTACTTCAAATACTAGTACCTAGTGGGTTTGATAATTCATGTTTTGATTGCATCCTAGGACAAATTATTTATGAGTGCATATTGAATTAAGTGAATTGAGTTAAAATTACTTGTTCATCATGACTTTCATATCAAATTGATCACATTATAAGATACTTGTTTGTTTTTAATGCTTTGCATTTGTTTGAGTGAATTGACTTGATTCTTATCAAGCTTATCACTTTTTGCAACAAGTACCTTTACCATGTGACTATTTCATTATGTTTCATGATGAATAAGGAGTTTTCTTTTCATCATTGAATTGGTTATTATTTGTTGTGCTATTCTATATCAATTTTGCTCTTTCACCTGCACAATTTCAATATCCAATATCTCATATATTCAATTCACTTTAGTTATGCTTACCTAGGTTTGGTTGTGCTTTAACTCTTGCTTATTCTTTACTTGCAACCTAAGCTACTTACTTGAGGAACACATGCTATCACTTTTGATTATGTGGTTACCGTTTTTACCCGACCAATGTGTGTTTTCTAAACTGTGCACACTTAGAATACACACATTGTCTTTCATTATACCACACTCATATGAACTCTTCCTCAATTCTTGTTAATTTGTTTTATCTAGTAACTCGAGCCCCAGTGCCCACCAGCTAAAGATGGAACCTCATAGCTCTTCACCCCCAGATTATGTGCATGCACGGAGGACCGTACAACGTTTAAGTGTGGGGGAAGATCCGCAACTTTGGGGAGTAAAGTTCTCTTTCTAAACACTTTGCACTACTTTCTAGTTTTTTTTAGTAGCTATGTTTTTGTGAATACTTGTGAATATTTCATTGCGTTGCACTTTGCTTAGTTTGCTTTTATATACATATATATATATATATATCTTAGCTTGCTATAGTTATATGGTAGTAAATATTTGCATTTGCATGTACTTAGTATAAGAAATAAGTTTGGTAAAAACAACAAGGTATTTTCAAGAAATCTCTTTTAGGGCGTTCCATTGACTAGATTTGAAACTTATTTTTCAACTTGCTTGAAATATTCATCTTATGGAACATAGAAAAGAGCTAGAATAAATCACCTAGTGAGATTTGAGCTTTAACGGATGATTGCATATTATCAATCACAAATTTTGTTCTTGTGTGCTATACTCTTTTATGATTGTGATATTAGATTTGTTTGAGTCTTTATGTCCTATATTTGATGTTTTGAATGCATCTAGTATGATTGAGGCTATTGTTGAAATTAAACTCACTAACCCATATGGCTAACCCTTATATCTACCATTGTAACCCACTTTTGAGCCTTTTAATTCCCCTTTTGTTCTAATTTTAAGCACATTATTTTTTCTAAGCGAAAAACCATTAATGTCCATAAATCGTATCTTTGATTAGCTTGGGTTTGAAGAGTGTGTGTCAATTAAGTGTGGAGGGAATTTATGGAAAATATTGGTAGAAGGCTACTTTGGGTGTTCATTGAAAAATTTGGAAAATGGGTGCACATTCATGTGTCAATTTACTTTAACCATATGTATTTGTCAAAGAAGAAAAAGAAAAAAATGAAATAGAAAAAAAATGAAATGAAAAAAAAAATATTGTAATAAGATGGGAATAAAAGTTATCCCAAAGAAATATATATATAATAAGAAATGCATATGTGGATTTGGATGAAAAAGATGTATGAATGTGTATAAAAAGAGAAGAATGGGAAGTTAGGTTGCATTTGAGTGATTAGGTTGATATAGGTTGGGTGGGATACTTGAACTAATCAAAGATTTAATCTATTAGCCCACTTAACCATATTAGTCCTACCTTCACCCTAACCCCATTACAACCCTAAGAAGTCCTCGTGACACTTGCATTCATGCATCATATGTTTGTTGATTGTTAGATGAAAAGAAAATCTTTGAAAGCACGATTAGAGGAGACTTGAGTGATTAAACCCTAAACACCGAGCGTTGAGAATGTATACACACCTAGTAAGGGTTCGATCACTCAATTCTATGTCTCCACCTCTCTTATCATGTATTCTTGCAAGTTGCTTCATTTTGATGAGTTGAATCAATTCTTTAGATTGTGATTGCATTGAATTATTTCCTTGCTTTGCCCTATATGTTCATATACTTGCTTGGAAATTTGTTGGTTTGTTTTCACCAAATCAATAGTAAATTATAGTATAGATAGATATAGATAGGATATAGTATACTTGCATGCATATAGATAGTTGCATTCAATAAGTTGTTACCCTTTTGATAATTCTCCTTGTTTGTGTTTAGCATGAGGACATCCTATTGTTTAAGTGTGGGAAAATTGATGAGTCCATATTTGACGATAAATTTTGGATTAAATTGGATGGATTTCATCACATAAACTCACACTTAATCACCAAAATACCATACTTTTGTGATTTCTTCCTAATTTGGACCTAAATGTGAAAACATGCATTTTTGTGCCTAAATTGATAATTTTAATCCCACTTTTGTTCCATTCGATGCCCTGATATGTTTTGTGAGTGATTTCAAGTCCAATAGGCAAGAATGGTTAGGCGAAAGTGGAAGGAAGCATGCAAAAAGCGAGAACAGATGAAGAAAACAAAGGAGAAGCACATAGCCAAGCTGTGCGTACGCACAAACCCCTCTATGTATGCACAAATCAATGTGCGTACGCACAAGTAGAAGATTCAGCAAGTGTGCATACGCACACATATGCGCGTACACACAGGTACCAGCGCGTGACTTCATTAATGAGGCACGTGGCTCGTGATTTTGGAGTTTTGAATGTGCTGAAGCTGAAATTGAGTGCTATATGAATGGGACTTCATTCCTTATCAAGGACAAGTTTTCATGAGGTTAGACTAGTTTAGGAGGCCTCATTACATACATAATTAGGAGTAGGAGTAGAAGTAGTGTAGATTAGATAATTCTCTCTTAGGGTTTACTTTAATTTCCATTGTAGCATTTTATAGTTCAATCTTGGTCTTGGATTTTGCTATCTCATTATAGGTACTCTTTAATTTCCTTTTTAATTTCACTACTCTTGCTACATTTTCTTCTATTTTAAGTCACTTTGTTAATATATGCAATTTTGATTTCTTGAAGTTTTGGTTGATGAATTTAATGTTTTATGATTTCTCTTTGCTTGTTTGAATATTTATTGTTGATATTGTGAATAGTTTGGTTATAGTTTTTGTTTTCTTTTACAATTTACCATGTATTGTTTTTATGCCTACAAGGTGTTTGTGAAAATGTCAACTATAGATTTTGAGTAGATTTTCACACCTTGGCTTGGGAAATGAGTTCCTAGGATACTAGAGTCATAATGTCCAATATTTAGTGGTAATTCTTGGGTAGTTAGTTGGCTCTTGTTTCTATTGATGCTAGCTTTTTACCAAGTTAATTGGTAAGTTAGCTAGGACTTATGGATTAAGGTCAATTATGCTTGCTTGACTTACTCCTCGATGTTAGGGATTGACGAAGCGAGATTGACTCATCATAGTTGCCATAGTTGTGGTTATGACGATGATAGGATTCCTTAATTCTCATTCCCAAGTCAAGGCTCTTTTATGCATTTATAGTATTTTCACTAGTTTTGACCTTACTTCCTTTTTAGTTGCATTAATTTCAATTTTGATCTCTTCTTAGTTCTTTTATTTCTTAGTTCTTTTAATCTTTCCGTTTCTTACTTGAAACCCCCCCCCCTTTTCTCACAACGAAGAGTGTGACACCTTAATTGCATTCCTAGGAAAGACGACCCGAGGTTTAATTACTTTCGGTTATTTTTATTTGGAAATTTAAACTTTGATGGTGGGAGTTAGTTGTTGATTTGGGCTATACTTGCAACGAACCTATATTTTGTGAAATTCTATACTAACAATAATTCTCGCGTCACTAGTTATCTTGGTATTGGTGCTCGGGTTGGCTATGCCTGTGTTAGCAGAGATTGGAAAGAAAGCTGGCATCGAGACTGTTTGTGAACAATTGAAAGTCAAAATATTCTGCATGGAGAGTTGTTTGCTATTTGGAGAGGAATTCTTCTAGCTTAGGACTTGGAGCAACGAGATGTTATTTGTAAGATAGATTGTATGGAGGCCTTTACTCTGGTCAATAATTATCAGGATTGTTCTGGTTTTGTGGATCCTCTAGTGTTAAAAATCCCAAAATATTATGTTTTTGGAAATGGCGTGTTGATCTCCAGTTGATCATGAGAGATGCAAATACAGTGGCAGATATCATGGCGAAAATGACAATGAGAACCCATTCTCACCAAGTGGAGCTTCTGTTGCCTTGGAAGGAGTTTGAGAATAGCATCTAGCAGGACTATTCTTCTTCTTGAGTAGTTCCTTATTTTTGTTTTTTGTTTGTTTGTTCGTTTTTTATATTTTTCAGTCACAAAAAAAAGCACCGCTATTTCTAACAAAAATAAAAATGACCAACATGATGAAACAACGCAAGGTCATTTTTATTTAAATATTTTAAAATTTCCAGCCATGAAAATCAAACAAGAGGTAATTAAGTCACGTTCTTGGCTTGTCCCATTAATTAGCCATTAGTAACATATGCACGATTCTATATACTGGAATCGCCCTTTAGCCTTCTTATGACACCAACTTGGAGGACACTCTTTTGGTGCTTTCGGTGCTTGTTGCTTTGGTATTTTGTTTAGTGCTTTGTGATTGCGATCGTGCCGATTTATTGCATAACCGTTATCATTGCTTGAAGCCTTTGAATGTGAGATCATGGTCAAGGTTGGAATGATAAGACGACCAGCTACAATAGCAATATGATTATTGGCACAAAATTCCATTAGGAAAACCAACAAGATTGCTACCTTCACCAACATAAACTTCAACTCCATTGTCTCTTTAATATGTTTTGTGAAGACGGAACAAATTGCATAATAGTGTATAAGAACTCTATTATATTTATAGAAAGAGATATTAGCTAGCTGGAGTGATGTTATTGTTTATTGTTCTTTTTTCCTTCTTTTTGAATAAAAAAATGTTTATGTAGAAAAAAAATTAGTGGATCATTTTTTATTTTTCAAAGAGGCCAAAAGACCATTTGGTTTGGCTTATGAAAATTTGAATAGTTACTTTATTGTTATGTTTTTATTTAATATGGAGCATGGTTGTATACAACAAGCGATAGAGTTAAATCCATTATTTTATTTAAAACCAGACCTAATATTTAATAATTTTACTTTTGCATAAAAATATGTTTTGTTACTAATGTTTTTAAAATATTTTAATATTTTATTTATATTATTTTTATCAGTAACATTTAAAATATATTTTAACTCTATTTATATAAATTAGTTTTAGAGTAAATAATATTTTTCGCCATAGAATACTTGGATGCCGACAAAATTAGCCATAAAAAATCTAAATAAAATTGATAACCATCAAACTTTATTTTTATTTGGCAAAACTACCAAAATATTAATTCCATTAAAAAATTCGTAAATATTTCTCTCATTTTTTTCTTTCTTCTTCATCTTCATTTTATAACATTTTTTTATTTTGATCACCATTATTATTTCCAGTATTGTTATTCAAAAAATCTTAAAATTAAATTAAAACAAAAAATAAAAAAGTAAACAAGTAAGCTTCAACTTGATCATCTTAATGTAAGCTTATGGAAGAATGAGAAAAACCTTACCATTCTTGATGCTACCAGCATCAGTCTTATTTTTAGTGGTCCACTTCACCGTCTTGCAACTTAATTTCCCAATTAACGGTGCACACTACAAGAAAAAAGGTTTGTCGGTATATTTTTTCTTGCCACGCTTTTAAAGCGTGGCCAAAAGTGGTTAATGGTCATGCCTTTTAAAAGGTGGCCACTGATTTGTGATTTGGGCACACTTCTTTTTGTCACGCTTGAAAAGCGTGGTTATAGAAAGAAATAGGCACGCTTTTACGAAGGTGGCCATTTATTTGAGATTTGGCCACACTTTTTTTGCCACGCTTGAAAAACGTGGCCATAGAGGAAAACCGACACGCTTGAAAATTGTGGCTAGTTTGCCTTCTAATAGTCACCTTTTTAAAGCGTGTCCATATCCTGTATTTATTTAGACCTCCTACAAAAGAGTGCCGATAGAGGTCAATTGGCACGCTTTTAAAGCGTGACTTTTTTTTCTTTTTCGTCACTTTTTAAAAGCGTACCCATTTCCTACCTTATTATATACATATGACCAGAAACCCTAATTCCCTAACCTTTGCTGTCACTCCCTCTGAATCAAATTCTGAAACCCAAATTTCAGATTCTCTGCCACCTCTTCTATCACCGCCGTCTGCCATGCTCCGCCCCTCTCACCGCCGCGCTCCTCCCCTCTCCCACTCTCAGTCACCAATTCATAGTTCAAATGCTATTATGTTTCAATTTTCTCCATTCATAATCTAATTCCTTTCTTTTTTGTTCATATAGTTGTGTAGGATGCATGATTTTGATAGGAATGGTACTATCAGCTATGAAGGTATATGCCAATGCCATTGCACTCTATGCTTAACTCACTATGTTGTAAAAAGAAGCTGAAATTTACATCAATGATCAAATACTATCTTGAAAGTTGGAAATTAGTGTTCTTTCATATATGGGGCTTCACTTGTTGGAGTTTATTTATAGTAGAATTGAAACATGTTCTAGCTCATTCTAACTTACTCATAAATGGTTTGCTCTAGAATTTGTTGCACTCAACAAGTTCCTTATTAAGGTTAGTGTTTCTCTATTATGCATTTGATATGTGAGGTTATTGTCATTAACCTATATTTGATATTAAGTACTTTGATTCTAGTAACCACTATAAATGGCTCTTTAGGTTCAACATGCATTTTCTGATCTTGAGAGGTGATTGGTTTATTTATATACTTTTGTTGCATTCTGTTTATTTGTTTTCAGAACTTCACCTTGCATGTAGTTTCGAGTGATATTATTGTAGCCAATTACATTGTGAATGATCTTATAGGAAAGAAACTAATAACATGAAGGGTTTATAATCAATCAATTCATGCTTATCTTGGATTGATATTACTGTGGTTTATAGCTTGTTATGTCTAAACTCTAGCTTGTCAATATGATTCTGTGGTCATATCGAAACAAGTTTAGTTTTAAAGATCCACTGCTTGGCTGATCACTTGGTTTGGTAGTATAACACTTCTTGTTCGGTTCATTGATGCAAGGGTTGTGGCTTTCTTGTCCTTGATGATGTTTTCGAGGTATATTTTAAAAATGATTTCAAAGATGTTCTGTTTATCGTGTCACTAGTGTTGCTTAGCCAGACGAGCTTATGGTTCTTATTAGTACTTCCCAAACTGTATTAACAAAATGTTCAGTTCCTTAGTTTATGTGTAATGTTGGATGCAACTCTAAATAACTTTGCCTAATCTGTTTCCAGGCATTGCTAAAGATTGGCTTCACACTGGATTCTCCTGCATTTTACTCTGCCTGCACGGTAAGACATCAGCATAGTTTAATTGTGTAGTAAATCATCCCGGAGAAGTTGCACATCACATTAACGACTAGTGGTTAAGCGAAAACTATCTCAATTCTCAATGTTTGTTTACACTACTATTTATCATAATTTTTTGTTATGTTCTTTTTAATTTTGTTTACTCATTTATTAATCTTGAGCACTTGGGGCTGATTTAATCTTTCTAACAAGTCACAATAGGTAAAATAAAGTTAGAATGCAAGGTTAGAGTGAGTGAAAAGTTAGAAATCAATTTTTGACCTCTCAAAACCCAAGGTTATATATTGCAGAATTATGCAGTTTCGAGCAGCACATTGTGAACAAAACTGGGAGCAATCTAGCCACTTAAAATGAGTAACATTATTTTTATATGAAATCTTGAGATGTCTAGATTGTTTCCCTAAAATTTCAGAATTTTCCGATGTGTGGTTTGAGAGATATGAGTTTTAGAAAATGGTCATTTTCTGCAGAAAGAATGCTGTCTGAATTCTGGAACAGCAACTTCAAAACCACATATCTCAATATTCTGAAACTCTTTGGAGGTGAAACTAAATAAAGGTGAAATATTAGGATGTCTAGTATTTTATGTTCAAATTTTAGGACAATTCGAGTTTTGTAGAGAAAGTTGTGCCTTCTGGAAGCAAAGCTGTTCACTGTTGTGACAACACCCTTTTCTTAAAACCAAACCATATTTCGAGAGGTATAACTTTTTCTCAAGAAGTGAAAATGCTCTGGGACTTGAACTGGGTGAAATATCGGTAACTCTAGTTCAACCACACCAAAATTTAGGAGAATCCAACCAAAGATGGATTTTATATGATTTTTTAAATTGGTTGCAGCTTGCTGTTTTTCTGAAATGCACTAAATCAATAGCCGATTTTTAGAAATTCATATAAAATTAAATTCTTAGAACGCAGTTGCAAAACCAAAACCAAAGTACACTTTAGAGTTCTAAACTAATTGTATTATGAAATTCAAGTTTCAAGCAATTGAGGAGTGGTGCACAGAATTGTGATCACACTTTTCACTACTCCGGTACAACTAACCAGCAAGTGCACTGGGTCGTCCAAGTAATAAAACCTTACGCGAGTAAGGGTTGATCCCACGGAGATTGCCGGCTTGAAGCAAGCTATGGTCATCCTGTAAATCTTAGTTCGGTGGATTCAATTGGTTATGAGTTTTGATAATTGAAACATAAGTAAAACGTAAATTAAAATAAAGATACTTATGTAATTCATTGGTGGGAATTTCAGATAAGCGTTTGGAGATGCTTTGTTGCTTCTGAACCTCTGTTTTCCTATTGTCTTCATCCAATCATGCGTGCTCCCTTCCATGGCAAGTTTTATGTTGGTGGATCACCGTTGTCAATAGCTACCATCCATCCTCTCAGTGAAAATGGTCCAGGTACAGTTTCTGTATGGCTAATCAACTGTCAGATCTCTCGTCTCGGATGAAAAATACCAGGCACAGCTATCACACGGCTAATCATCTGTCGGTTCTCACTTGTGTCGGAATAGGATCTCTCTATCCTTTTGCACACTGTCACTGCGCCCAACATTCGTGAGTTTGAAGCTCGTCACAGTCATCCCGTCCCAGATCCTTCTCGAAATTCCATAGACAAGGTTTAGACTTTTCGGATCTCAGGAATGCTGCCAATTGGTTCTAACCTCTACCACAAAGGTTCTAATCTCACGGATTCGAATGCTCTGTTGTCAGGAGAGGCAAGTCAAATCCGTGGATCAAAGACCCAATAGACTATACTCCGGCTGTCGTCCAATGACTACGTTGAACATCTTGTTCACCGCTTGTGGTTGTCAGGCACGCGGATCTTGGCTAAGTGAGTAACGAAGATAGTGGGTGATTGTCACGGGTCACCCCTTCATTCTGACTTAACTAAATTAAGTACGAGAGTATATCTTAGAGAAGAAGTAAGCGTGAATTGAAAGAGAAACAATAGTACTTACATTAATTCATGAAGAACAGCAGAGCTCCGCACCTTAATCTTTGAAGTGTAGAAACTCCACCGTTGGAAAATACATAAGAGAAAAAGGTCTAGGCATGGCCGAATGTCCAGCCTCCCAAATGTGAAAAATGGCATAAGCTTATCCCCAATACAATAGGAAAGACTAGTATTTATATTAAACTTGTTACTAAGGATTACAGAAATTGAGTAACTAAGTGCAGAGAGTGCAGAAATCCACTTTCGGGCCCCACTTGGTGTGTGCTTGGGATGAGAATTGAGATTTACACGTGCATAGGCCTTTTCTGGAGTTAAACGCCAGCTTGGATGCCAGTTTGGGAGTTTAACTCCAGTTATGGTGCCAGTTCCGGCGTTTTACGCCAGAAAAAGGGTCTCTGGATGGCGTTGAACACCAGTTTGGGCCATCAAATCTCGGGCAAAGTATGAACTATTATACATTGCTGAAAAGCCCAAAATGTTATCTTTCCAGCCCAATTGAGAATGCACCAATTGGACTTCTGTAGCTCCAGAAAAACGCATTTGAGTGCAAGGAGGTCAGAATCCAACAGCATCTGCAGTCCTTTCTCAGCCTCTGAATCAGATTTTCGCTCAGGTCCCTCAATTTCATCCAGAAAATATCTGAAATTACAGAAAAACACACAAACTCATAGTAAGGTCTAGAAATGTGATTTTTGCATAAAAACTAATAAAAATATAATAAAAAGTAACTAAAACATACTAAAAACTATGTAAAAATAATGCCAAAAAGCGTATAAATTATCCGCTCATCACAACACTAAACTTAAAAATTGTTGCTTGTCCCCAAGCAACTAAAAACAAAATTGGATAAAAAGAAGATAAAATACAATAAATTTCAAAATATCAATGAAGCTTAGTTCCAATTAGATGAGCAGGACAAGTAGCTTTTTGTTTCTGAATAGTTTTGGCATCTCACTTTATCCTTTGAAGTTTAGAATGATTGGCATCCATAGGAACTCAGAATTCAGATAGTGTTATTGATTCTCCTAGTTTATTATGTTGATTCTTGAACACAGCTACTTTATGAGTCTTGGCCGTGACCCTTAGCATTTTGTTTTCCAGTATTACCACCGGATACATAAATGCCACGAACACATAACTGGGTGAACCTTTTCAGATTGTGACTCAGCTTTGCTAGAGTCCCCAGTTAGAGGTGCCCAGAGTTCTTAAGCACACTCTTTTTGCTTTGGATCACAACTTTTACCACTCAGTCTCAAACTTTTCACTTGGACCTTCATGACACAAGCACATGGTTAGAGACAACTTGACTTAGCCGCTTAGGCCAGGATTTTATTTCTTTGGGCCCTCCTATCCATTAATGCTCAAAGCCTTGGATCCTTTTTACCCTTGCCTTTTAGTTTAAAGGGTTATTGGCTTTTTTCTCTTGCCTTTTAGTTTAAGGAGCTTTTCGCTTTTTCTGCTTGCTTTTTCTTTTTCTTTCTTTTTCTTTATTTTTTGCCATTTTTTTTCGCAAGCTTTATGTTTTTCACTACTTTTTCTTGCTTCAAGAATCAATTTTATGATTTTTCAGATTATCAATAACATTTTTCTTTTTTCATTATTCTTTCAAGAGCTAACAATTTTAACATTCATAAACTTCACTATAAAAAATATGCACTGTTCAAGCATTCATTCAGAAAACAAAAAGTATTGCCACCACATCAAAATAATTAAACTATTTTCAAGATAGAATTTGAAATTCATGTACTTCTTTTTATTTTTCAGAAAACATTTTTCATTTAAGAAAGGTGAAAGATTCATGGAACATTCATAGCTTTAAGACATGGACACTAAACACTAATGATCATGTAATGAAGACACAAACATAGTCAAAACATAAAGCATAAAATCCCAAAACAGAAAAGAAACTAAACAAGGAGATTAAAGAACGGATTCACCTTAGTGATGGTAGCTTCTTCATCCTCTTGAAGAACCAATGGAGTTCTTGAGCTCCTCTATGTCTCTTCCTTGCCTTTGTTGCTCGTCTCTCATGGCCTTTTGGTCTTCTCTGATTTCATGGAGGATGATGGAGTGATCTTGGTACTCCACTCTTAGTTGCTCCATGTTGGAACTTAATTCTCCTAAAGAGGTGTTGAGTTGCTCCCAATAGTTGTGTGGAGGGAAATGCATCCCTTGAGGCATCTCAGGGATTTCTTGATGAGGGACTTCCTTACGCTCTTGTTGAGGTCCATGAGTGGGCTCTCTTGTTTGCTCCATCCTCTTTCTAGTGATGGGCTTTTGAGATGAATCTCTCCATCTCCCATGACTCAGAGTTGGAAGCAATTGCCTTCCCTTTCCTCTTCCTAGAGGTTTCTCCGGCCTTAGGTGCCATTAATGGTTATGGAAAAACAAAAAGTAGAGTTTTTTTCCACACCAAACTTAAAAGGTTGGCTCGTCCTCGAGCAAAAGAAGAAAGAAAGGATTAGAATAAGAAGAGATGTAGGAGATAGAGGTGTGTGAATGGTTCGGCTAGGGGGGTTTTAGGTAGTTATGATGTGTGAAAATGAAGGAGTGATGAGGGGCTTGTATAGGAGTGGAGTGGAGAGGGAATTCTTGTAATAGGGGTTGGGTTTGGGAGGGAGATGGTTTGAATTTGAATGGGTGGGGGTAGGTAGATTGTATGATGGTTTTGGAGGAGAAATGGAGGTGATTGGTGGAGGTTATTTTGGGGAAGAGTGTTATGGAAAGGTATGAAAAGGAGAGAGAGTGAGTTGGGATAGGTGGGGATCCTGTGGGGTTCACAGATCCTGAGGTGTCAAGAAATTCTGGTCCCTGCACCTTTCTGACATTTAAATGCCCTCTGTGTGCCATTTCTGGCGTTTAACGCCAGCTCACCTGCCTTTCCTGGCGTTAAACGCCAGGCTGATGCCCCTTTCTAGCGTTTAACGCCAGCCAGACACCCTTTTCTGGCGTTAAACGCCAGACTAGGTGTTAAACGCCCATTCTGCTATCCTTACTGGCGTTTAAACGCCAGTAAGGCTGTTCTCCAGGGTGTGCTGTTTTTGATGCTGTTTTCGATTCCGCTTTAATTCTGCAGCTGTTTTTGTGACTCCACATGATCATCAACCTAAAGAAAATATAAAATAACAATGGAAAATGAAATAAAAAAGTAATTAACATAGATAAATAAGATTGGGTTGCCTCCCAATAAGCGCTTCTTTAATGTCAATAGCTTGACAGTAAGCTCTTGCAGAGCTTCACAGATACTCAGAGCATGATTGTGGCCTCCCAACACCAAACTTAGAGTTTGAATGTAGGGGCTCTGCTTGACTTTGTATGGAGAGAATTGGATGAAGCTTTTCATGCTTCTTCTCCATGTTTATAGAAGAAGATCCTTGAGCCTTAAACACAAGGTAGTCCTCATTCAATTGAAGGACTAACTCTCCTCTGTCCACATCAATCACAGCCCTTGCTGTGGCTAGGAAGGGTCTTCCAAGGATGATGGATTCATCCTCATCCTTCCCAATGTCTAGGATTATGAATTCAGCAGGGATGTAATGGCCTTCAACCTTTACTAAGACATCATATACAAGTCCATAAGCATGTTTCATTGATTTGTCTGCCATCTCTAATGAGATTCTTACAGCTTGTACCTCAAAGATCCCCAGTTTCTCCATTACAGAGAGTGGTATGAGGTTAATACTTGAACCAAGGTCACACAGAGCCTTCTCAAAGGTCATGGTGCCTATGGTGCAAGGAATTAAGAACCTTTCGGGATCCGATTTCTTTTGAGGTAATTTCTGCTGAACCAAGGTATTTATTCCTTAATGAGTAATGGAGGTCCATCCTCCCAAGTCTCATTACCAAATAGCTTGGCATTCAGCTTTACGATTGCTCCAAGATACCGAGCAACTTGCTCTTCAACAAGATCTTCATCCTCATCAGAGGAAGAATCTTCATCAGAGCTCATGAAGTGCAGCATTAAGTTCCATGGAATCTCTATGGTCTCTATATGAGCCTCAGATTCCTTTGGTTTCTCAATAGGGAACTCTTTTCTTCTGAGTCATCCCATTATTCACAGGATTTCTTTCAGAAGTATACATGAACTGGTTATTTGCAACCATTTCAATGAGTTCCTGGGCTTCTGCAGGTGTTTTCTTCAGATGAAGAGATCCACCAGCAGAGTGGTCCAATGACATCTTGGACAATTCAGATAGACCATTATAGAATATACCTAAGATGCTCCATTCTGAAAGCATGTCTGAAGGACACCTTCTGATCAATTGCTTGTATCTTTCCCAAGCTTTATAGAGGGATTCACCTTCCTTCTATCTGAAGGTTTGGACTTCCACTCTAAGCTTGCTCATCTTTTGAGGTGGAAAGAATTTGGCCAAGAAAGCATTGACCAACTTTTCCCAAGAGTTCAGGCTTTCTCTAGGTTGTGAGTCCAACCATATCCTAGCTCTGTCTCTTACAGCAAAGGGGAAAAGCATAAGTCTGTAGACCTCGGGATCAACCCCATTGGTCTTAACAGTGTCATAGATTTGCAAGAATTCAGCTAAGAACTGATGAGGATCTTCCAATAAAAGTCCATAAAACTTGTAATTCTACTGCATTAGAGAAACTAATTGAGGCTTAAGCTCAAAGTTGTTTGCTCCAATTGCAGGAATTGAGATGCTTCTTCCATAGAAGTTGGAAGTTAGTGTAGTAAAGTCACCAAGCATCTTCCTTGCATCTCCACCATTGTTCTCAGGTTCGGCTGCCATGTCTGCCTCTTTTTCAAAATTTGCTGTAAGGTCCTCTTCGGAGTGTTGTGCTTTAGCTTCTCTTAGCTTCCTCTTCAGAGTCCTTTCAGGTTCAGGATCAGCTTCAACAAGAATGTCTTTATCCCTGTTCCTGCTCATATGAAAAAGAAGAAAACAAAGAGAGAAGAGGAATCCTCTATGTCACAGTATAGAGATTCCTTTATGTGTCAGAGGAAAAGAAGATTAGAAGAATGAGGTAGAGAGAGAATAAGAAGAATTCGAACACAGAGAGAAGGAGAGGGTTCGAATTATTAGATGAGTAGAAGAGAAATGTTAGTAAATAAATAAAATAAATAGAAAGAGATGAGAGAGAGAGTATTCAAATTTTAAGAAGAGGGAAAAGAAAAATATTTTTATTTTTATTTAATTAATTAAGTTAGTTTCGAAAATTTGAAAAAGAAATACAAGAAAATTAAAAACTAAAACAATTAGTTAATTAAAAAGATTTTTGAAAAAGTGGTTAGTGATTTTTGAAAATTAGAAGTGGAAAAGTAGTTAGGTGGTTTTGAAAAAGATAAGAAATAGTAAACTTTTTTAAAATTAAAACAAACAAGTCAAGTAGTTAGTTGAAAAAGATTTGAAAATAAATTTTGAAAAGATAAGAAGTTAGAAAAAGATTTTGAAATTAAAATTTTAAAAAGATATGATTGAAATTTATTTTGAAAAAGAATTGAAAAAGAAATTAAAAAGATTTGATTTTTAAAATTAAAGTTGATGACTTGACTAACAAGAAACTAAAAGATATGATTCTAGAATTTAAAGATTGAACCTTTCTTAACAAGAAAGTAACAAACTTGAAATTTTTGAATCAAAACATTAATTGTTAGCAAGGATTTTCGAAAATATGAAATAAAATTAAGAAAAAGATTTTGAAAATTTAGTTTTAAAATTTTTGAAAACATTAAAAGAAAAATGAAAAAGATTTTGAAAAATTTTAAGAATGAAATTCGAAAATCATAAAAAAATGAAAAAGAATTGATTTTGAAAAAGATTTGAAAAGATAAAGTTTTTAAATTGAAATTTTGACTTGACTAACAAGAAACAACTAAATTTTAAAAATTTTTGACCAAGTCAACTCAAAATTTCGAAAATTATGAGAAGAATAAGGAAAATATATTTTTTTTACTTTTGAATTTTTAACGAGGAGAGAGAAAAACAACAAAATGAAACAAAACATAAAAATTTAATATCAAAACAAATAATGCATGCAAGAACACTTTGAATGTCAAGATGAACACCAAGAACAATTTGAAGATCATGATGAACATCAAGAACATATTTTTGAAAATTTTAAGAAAATAAAAAAAATGCAATTGACACCAAACTTAAAATTTGACACAAGACGCAAACAAGAAACACAAAAATTTTTTGGTTTTTGTATGATTTTATTAATTTTTTTTTGTATTTTTTTCGAAATTATTTTTGGAAAAAGAAAATAAAGAAATTCAAAATTTTTAATAAGAATTCCAGGATTCATGCAATGTTAGTCTAAAGCTTCGGTCCAAAAGAATTAGACATGGCCAAATGGCCAGCCATGCTTTAGCACAGAATTATAAATGAGAATCCAAAGGCTCCTCCAATGGCTGCAATGATAAGTGGAAGTTTCAGTCCAAAAGATTAGACATGGCTTAATAGCCAGCCAAGCTTTAACATATCATGATGGAGCTCTAAGGTGGAATTCATTCTTAAAAATTCTTAAGAACATTTTTTTTCGAAAACTTTTTTTTATTTTATATAATTTTTTTTTCAAGAATAATTTTGGAAAAATGAAAAAGAAAAAACAATTTTGAAATATTTTTAAAAACTTTTTGAAAAGAAAATAAAGGTTGAAACAAGAAAGAAGGTTACCTAATCTAAGCAACAAGATGAACCGTCAGTTGTCCAAACTTGAATCCCCGGCAACGGCGCCAAAAACTTGGTGCACGGAATTGTGATCACACTTTTCAGAACTCCGGTACAACAAACCAGTAAGTGCACTAGGTCGTCCAAGTAATAAAACCTTACGCGAGTAAGGGTCGATCCCACGGAGATTGCCGGCTTGAAGCAAGCTGTGGTCATCCTGTAAATCTTAGTCAAGCGGATTCAATTGGTTATGAGTTTTGATAATTGAAAGATAAATAAAACGTGAATTAAAATAAAGATACTTATGTAATTCATTGGTGGGAACTTCAGATAAGTGTTTGGAGATGCTTTGTTTCTTCTGAATCTCTGCTTTCCTATTGTCTTCATCCAATCATGCGTGCTCTCTCAGTGAAAATGGTCCAGGTAGGGTTTTTGTACGGCTAATCAACTGTCGGATCTCTCGTCTCGGATGAAAAATACCAGGCACAGCTACTGCACGGCTAATCATCTGTCGGTTCTCACTTGTGTCGGAATAGGATCTCTCTATCCTTTTGCACACTGTCACTGCGCCCAACATTCGTGAGTTTGAAGCTCGTCACAGTCATCCCGTCCCAGATCCTACTCGGAATACCACAGATAAGGTTTAGACTTTCCGGATCTCAGGAATGCTGCCAAGTGGTTCTAGCATCTACCACGAAGATTCTAATCTCATGGATTCGAATGCTATTTTCTCAGGAGAGGCAAGTCAAATCCGTGGATCAGAGACCCAAGAGACTATACTCCGACTGTCGTCCAATGACTACGTTTAACATCATGTAGACCGCTTGTGGTTGTCAGGCACGCGGATCTTGGCTAAGCGAGTAACGAAGATAGTGGGTGATTGTCATGGGTCACCCCTTTATTCTGACTTAACTGAATTAAGTACGATAGTATATCTTGGAGAAGAAGTAAGCGTGAATTGAAAGAGAAACAATAGTACTTGCATTAATTCATGAAGAACAACAGAGCTCCGCACCTTAATCTATGAGATGTAGAAACTCCACCGTTGGAAAATACATAAGAGAAAAAGGTCTAGGCATGGCCGAATGGCCAGCCTCCCAAATGTGAAAAATGGCATAAGCTTATCCCCAATACAATAGGAAAGACAAGTATTTATACTAAACTAGTTACTAAGGATTACAGAAATTGAGTAACTAAGTGCAGAGAGTGCAGAAATCCACTTCCGGGCCCCACTTGGTGTGTGCTTGGACTGAGCATTGAGCTTTACACGTGCATAGGCCTTTTCTGGAGTTAAACGCCAGCTTGGATGCAAGTTTGGGCCTTTAACTCCAGTTCTGGTGCCAGTTCTGGCGTTTTACGCCATAAAAGGGTCTCTGGCTGGCGTTGAACGCTAGTTTGGGCCATCAAATCTCGGGCAAAGTATAAACTATTATACATTTCTGGAAAGCCCAAGATTTTAGCTTTCCAGCCCAATTGAGAATGCGCCAATTGGACTTCTGTAGCTCCAGAAAAATGCATTTGTGTGCAGGCAGGTCAGAATCCAACAGCATGTGTAGTCGTTTCGCAGCGGCACGGATATACGTACATGGATCAGATTACCTCGGCACCATCTGCCAAGGTCCTCAAGAAAGTTTGGAAGACTACATGACCCGGTTTGCAGAAGCAACCATAGAGATACCAGACCTCGACCCTGCTGTCCACCTACATGCCCTGAAGGCCGGTCTCCCACCCAGCAAGTTCAGAGAGACAATCGCGGTTACTAAGCGGAAGACGTTAGAAGAATTCGAGAAAGGGCGGCAGGACAGATGGAAATTGAGGAGCTCCGTGAAGCCGAAAGAACAGAAAGAAAACAACCTAGAAGGGAGGAAGACAGAACGACAAGGTCGGTGAATAACAAATACTCTAGAAAACCTTTCAAGCTCACCCCGAAATTTGACAACTACACCAGATTCAACACAAAGAGGGAGAAGATAATTAAAGAAATACTCAACGCTAAAATTATAAAACCTCCAGCAAGGGCAGGAAGCTATCAAGACCAGCGATTTGTTGACAAAAGCAAACACTGTGCATTCCATCAGAAGTACGGACATACGACTGACGAATGTGTGATAGCCAAGGACCTGTTAGAGAGATTGACTCGGCAAGGCCTCCTAGACAAATACATCAAAGGAAGAAAACACAAAGAAAGCAGCAGAGACCGAGAAAAATGCCACCAAACCCTGGGAAATAAAGAAGACAATAAATGGTCAAACAACACTCCACCAAAAGGCATTATAAACTACATATCCGGAGGATTCACCGGGGGAGGTGAAACAACCTCGGTGCGAAAACGAAGCTACCGCGCAATGCTGGCAATCGAAGGAGCAGCACCTCAAAGCAACAAAGATGCGCTCGACCTCAAAATCACTTTCAGTCAGACAGACATATGCTCGGCAGCACCAAACTTAGATGATCCAGTGGTAATCTCTATCCAGACAGGCGAATTATTGGTAAGAAAAGTCCTTTTGGACCTAGGTAGTAGTGCAGATGTCCTTTTCTACTCTACTTTTCTAAAAATGAAATTATCTAAAAAACTCATACAACCTTCATCCGGAGAATTAGTAGGATTCTCTGGAGAAAGGGTCCCGATCAAGGGTTACATATGGCTCAAGACGACGATGGGAGAGGACTCATTATCACGAACCATCGATAGACAATATCTAATAGTTGATTGCCCAAGTCCTTACAATATTATTCTTGGAAGACCTGCTCTGAACATGTTCAGGGCAGTAGTATCCACTTTTCATCTATGTGTTAAATTTCAGGCACGGGACGGTAGGATAGCTACACTCCATTCAGACCGCCAACACGCTCGGCAATGCTACAATGCAAGTCTAAAGAGGTCGGATGTAAGACGAGAATCTCAACAAGAAGTCAAGGCAATTCACAGCACAAACGAGGTATTGTCACTAGCAGAGCTTGACCCCAGAGGGGACACTTAGGAAAGACCCCAACCTACAGATGAGCTTCAGGAAGTTCCACTGACGTCAAACCAGAACAAGTCACATACATCGGCCAAGCACTCCACGGACAAGAAAGATCGGAACTCATAAAGGTGTTACAAGCCAACGCCGATCTGTTCGCTTGGACTCCTGCGGACATGCCAAGTATAGACCCGAACATCATTTGCCACAAGCTCGCCACTGATAGAACAATCCGACCTATAGCTCAGAAGAAGAGGAACCTCGGGGCAGAAAAATCAAAGGCGGCCTTAGAAGAAACCAGAAAGCTTCTCAGTGCCAACTTCATCAAAGAGATCCACTTCACCACATGGCTATCAAACGTGGTAATGGTAAGGAAAAAATTAGGTAAATGGCGCAAGTGCGTCGACTTTACAGATCTGAACAAGGCATGCCCTAAAGATGCCTACCCTTTGCCAAGCATTGACAAGCTTGTAGACAATGCATCAAGTTTTAAAAGCTTAAGCTTCATGGATGCATTGATAAACCCATATTTTATGATGTATTTTGTGCCAAATTTAAGTGATTTATTCAATCCTTCACCCACTTATTCATGTAAATTGCATGGTTTTACTTTTCCTTCCTTATTGTGTGATATATGTGAAAAACATGTTTCCTATGCTTTAAAAAATATTAATTTTAATTACCCTTCATTTCCATTCGATGCCGTGATTTGTGTGTTAAGTATTTTCAGGTCTCATATGGCAGGAATGGTTTAGCGGACAGAAAGGAAACATACAAAAATGGAAGGAAAGCACAAAAATGGAGTTTCGAAGAAAAAGGTAGTGACGCAAACGCATGGACGACGCAAACGCGTGCCTAGCGCGAAAAGGCATCGACGCGCATGTGTGACTGACGCGGACGCGTGCCTTGAGCAGAACACAAACGACGCGTATGCGTGACAAGGAAAACTCTCAGATGACGCGAACACGTGACCCACGCGAACGCGTGACAGACGCCACGTACAAGAATCTGCAGAAAATACCCACAGCGATTTCTGGACCCTTTTTCGGCCCAATTCTGAATCCAGAAACACAGAATATAAGCCAGAGAATGGAGGAATCAAACAACAACTCATCATACATTCATAATACATAATTTTTAGGTTTAGATGTAGTTTTTAGAGAGAGAGGTTCTCTCTTCTCTCTTAGGATTAGGATTTAGGATTTCTATTATGTTTAGGCTACTTCTTTTCAATCACAGGTTCAATGTTCTTTTAATTTATTTTTCACTTTTATTTATTCTATTACTTTAATTGTTATTTATCTTTTCAATTTGACTTATGAACCATTCATGTTATGATTTTCTTTATAATTTGAGGTAATTCAGATTTAAGTTTTCTTCTTTTATGTTACTGTTGCTTCCCATCTGAAGGCATTTTTATTTAAGTAGATTTTCTCCCTTTTGGCTTTGGTCAAGTGATTGGTAACACTTGAGTTATCAAACTCAGCTGTTGATTGAAATTAGAGTTGCTGATTGATTTGAATCGCTTTAAAACTGGTCTTCCCACAGGAGTTGACTAGGACTTGGGGATTAAATTAATTAGTCCACTTGACTTAATTAAAGTGGAAGCAAAATCCAATTCTCATCACACCTGATAAGGATAACTAGGATAGGACTTCAAATTCTTATACCTTGCCAAGAGATTTTATAATTATTAATTTAATTTTCTTGTTATTTAAATTACTTGTTCCCTATTTCAAAAACCCAAAAATATATCTTTTTACATAACCAATAATAAATCATACCTCCCTGCAATTCCTTGAGAAGACGACCCGAGGTTTAAATACTTCGGTTTATAAATTTTATTGAGTTTGCTTAAGTGACAACCAAAACTTTTGTACGAAAGGATTCTCTGTTGGTTTAGAAACTATACTTACAACGCGATTATATTTGTGAATTTCTTTACCGATAGGAAACCCGATCGTCAAAATGGCGCCGTTGCCGGGGAATTGCAAACGTGTGCCTTATTATTGGTTATTGTTAATATTTGCTTTTTGTTTGTTTCTTTGTTTTTTTTTTCGAAAAAAAAATTAGATTTTTATTTTAAAATTTTTATTTTATCTTATCTTAATTTTAAATTTCGAAATTCAAATCTTTTTTCAAAAATCATATCTTTTTCATAATCTTATCTTATCTTATTTCAAAATCAAATTTCAAATTTCAAATTAAATTCCAAAATTCAAATTTCAAAATTTAAATTTAAAATTTTAAAAATCAAATCTTTTCAAAATTTAAATCTTTTTCAAATCCTTATCTTATATTGTTGACTTTTTCAAAATTCAAAATTCAAAATTTAAAATTCAAAATTCAAAATCTAAATTTCAAATACAAAATTTAAATTTCAAAACCTTTTAATTTAAAAACTTATCTTCTCTTACCTAACTTATCTTATCTTTTCTAATCTTAAAATCAAATCTTTTTCAAACCTTTTCTCTTATTTCTTTTATTTTATTTTCTTTTACTTGTTTATTTATTTTTGTTTTTGTTTTTAATTTATATTTTTATTAGCTACTATGAGTTCTCACCCCCATCGCTTTGAGTTTGGTTCCAATATTGTTGAAAGGAATGAAAGCTATAACAGGAACACGCACCAAGGTCAGAACAATCAGAGATGAAAGGAACCACGAGGATCTGATCAACCCTTTCGGTAACAACACCTTCCAAGATACCATGGACAACGACCACCCTACAATGCACGCCAAGACAATAGTTATGGTGGATCTCTTCGTGACAACCAACCTCCACCAAATTACTATGGTCAAGAGCCATTCCAGGGAGCGTACCAAGATGATGAATATGGTGGACCCCCTTACCAACAAGTCCCACCATATGCTTATGAACCACCTCCTCAACACAACTCTGGACCACCATACTCACAAGCCCCCTATTACCAAACACAATCACATGATTCCAACCCTTATCCACCATATCAACCACCCTATGAGCCATATGAGCCATACATAGATCCACCCTAATTCCAACCCAGTTACTCCCAAGGACCACCACCTCCATATACACCACATCCATATCCATCATTCCAAGAGCCTTATGATCCCACTTATGATATCCGAGCAGAACAAGAGTCAAGGGATCGTCTCAAGGAAACAATGGATCAATTTCAAGCAACCCTGCGTCAATTGGACTGAGTGGTAAACCGAATTGCACCCAGAGCTTTAATGGCTAAAGAATCTCAACTTGAGAACAAGGAATTGAAGTGTGCTGTGCAACAAGTGGAAAAGATGGAGAGTGATGAACCACCCTCTTATCATGAACCTTTCCTCCCAAATAATGAGCCCTCACATCCACCTCAACCTTCAATGCATGATACTATTGGTGTTCTTCTTCAAGGGCAAAGAGAGATGAAACGGGGAGTACTAAAATTCGCGACTACCTTTACCAAGGTAATAAATTGATTAGCTTCCCAACATCTGAGCACTCAAAGTATTCCCATGGCTACATGTGGAGAATCAAAAGAAGAGCGTAGCATGAAAGAGACACTAGAAACTCCGGTGGACAACGAGGAACATGGCTTTGTATTGGAACAAGTGGAGGAAGCCATAATAGTTACAGAGGAAGAAGTGGTTGAAGATTTAGGAGATGCTGAACCTCCATGGGAATCTAGGATTGTAGAGTACTCCTCCAATAAGATTGAAATTGATGGCAAGAAGGCCAGTGCACAACCTCCATGGCATATTCCTTATGAAGACTTGGATGGGATAGGTCAAGAAGTAAGTTCCCTTGGTGATAAGAATCATTAATCAAGTCCTCCTAGTGATAAATCTACATCCGCAAATGAACTCCTTGAATATGAAGACTCTTTTCTGATTGAATATGAGAATAATGTGGAAGCGGAAATCCTTAGAAAAGGGCGGACGGGAGTTGAGTACGCTTTGTCAAGAACGTTGGAGACTTCTCCACCTAGGTTGTTGTCTACTCCTTCACTTGAGTGGGTAAAACTTATCTCTGTTCGTCTTTCTATCCCACTTGAGTACGGTATTCTTGAAACGGACGGCCAACTCAGGAAGCTTTGTGGCATAAAGCGTAAGAGGAGATTGTTTAGTGGTTGGAGTTGCAAATCAAGGCTCATCAAAGTTGATATTTCTAGGGCTAGATATAAGGGCTCAACTGGTGATAATTTGGTTAGATCTAAAAGAAGAGTTTGGTACTCCGTAGAGAATTCAGATTGCTTACCACCCAGATAGAATCATCATGTTCCACTTGAAGACAGGTGCAGAAACAGGATTTGGGATCCAGGCATACGTGAGGATCCACTTTGGGAGCTCAAGGCTTGTGAAGAACTCCCTCAAGGCTTGGCAAATTCACTTGAGAATAATGAAGATTATTGGAAGTCCAAGCATTGGTGGCAGTTTCAGGATGAGTTCAAGCACAAGCCTCCTTGACAAGGAGCTCACCAAATGTCCAACTTAAGGACTATAACTAAAAGTGCTAGGTGGGAGACAACCCACCATGGTATAATCCTTCCTTTTATTCCTAGTTTATTTTATTTTAATTTTATTAGTGTTATTCATAATATTTGCATTAGCATCTGCATACTGCATCCTACATTTTGCATAATAAAAAAAAATCACCCCACGCGAGCACACAGGCCACGCGTGGGCGTCGAATGGAAATCGGCGTAAAGATCCAACGCCCAGAAAGTTGGGCTGGAATCGTGCGGTTGGTGTGCGTTTAGCACAAATTGGCCCACGCGTCTGCGTCTCTGACGCGAATGCGTCACTTGCACTACGCACATCCCACGCGAAAGCGTGAGCGACGCGTACGCGTCGCATGGATTTTATGGACCCTATTGGAAACAGAGAGTTGTACCAAAACGACGCTGGAACTGTGCGTTTAGCACAATTTTCAGCGACGCGTTCGCGTGCTTCACGCGTACGCGTCACTTACCTTTTACCAAATTCATGCGATCGCATCAAACAACGCGGCCGCGTCAAACAACGCGGCCGCGTCACACCCCTTTCGCCCAATTCACGCAATCGTGTGCTCCACGCGTTCGCATGGATTCAAAAATATTAACCCCATTCATGCGAAACCCTACCCCTCGTGTCACCCATTCACCCCCAACCCCCCTTTCACCTTCCTCCTTCCCCCCTCTGCAACAACCACCGCCCTAGCCGTCCAGCTCCAACAACTGCCGCACCACACCGCCGACGCCCCCCTTCCTTCTTCTTTCCTCTCCTCTTTCCCCCGACTTCTTTCCCCCTTCTACCTCCACGACCCCGACCCTACTGCCGCCACCCCACCACCGCGCCAACCCCTCTGCCCTTCAGCCAACCACCACAACCCCCAAACCCCCCTCACCTCTTCAACTCAACCTTCATCCACCCAAAAACTGAACTGCCACCCGTGCCCCACCACGGACCACCGCCACGCCGCCACCCATCACCGCCGCGTCACCAACATCACCACCACACCGCCACCATATCTCTGAGCCCAATTTCTGTTTCTACAACCCAAGTTCCGTCGAACACCAATTTCATTTTCCAATTAGTCAGTTAGTTGCATATTTTACAGTTTTTGTTCGAATTAGGATAGTTAGAGATGCATGTTGTAGTGAATTTTAGGTGGTTAGGTAGCTAGGATGTGGTTAGTGGATTTAGGCCTGATAATTGCACCGTTCTTGCTACATGTTTTTATCTGATTGGAAATTCTGAATTGGCTGTGATGATGTCTTGTTCATATGCTGTTCTTTCATGTTTGATGCTGCTACTATACCATGTTAATCTTTTCAGCACTATTTACTGTCATATGAACTGCTTTTCTTGTTGTTTATTACCCGAGAACATCCAATTTTAGGTGGAATGCTGCCCAATTTTCTGCAAATTTATGGTTTAATCTACCCCCATTCATGTATTGGTTTGGAAATTCAATATTTTGCATTACTTGCCTACAACCAAACCAATTCATGAATGCACGGGCTAGCATTCTTATTCCTTTTGGTTCCCTGCGTAATAAATTACTTATTGATGATTTCATTCTCCTTCTACACTTACTTTATCAATAAACTGCAATCCTTGTTTAAATATGAGTTGATTGTTCTTCAAGTTTGTGAATTTCTTGGTAACTAGGAAAACCATTCTCATGCCACTCACTTTAACTTCCTTTTTAACTCCTAACCAGTTTAACTTTCTAAATTTTCTTTTTGGTTTTTACCTAACTACTTTAACTTTCTAACTCAAGGCATAATTACTGTTTTTCCTAATTAACTTGAATTTCACTTCTATTCTATTTTGGATTGTGATTATCACTCTCAGACTTTTAACTCGAATTCAATCCAGAATGTACATATCTTTAACTCATTTCATGCTTCTATTACTCTTTTGCCTTTATGCTTACATTGACAAAACCCTACTTGCCTACTTATTTTCCTGTTTTAGTTCTTCAATTATATCCTGCTATTTCTGCTTTTCAGGATGTCTGATCCCAAAAGCAAGGGAAAAGGCAAGGCAACTACTGGTTAAAGGAAGAGAGGAGAATCTTCCAGCACTATTTTGGATATCCTCCACGATGATTCCTGGCGGAAAAAGCACTTTACCCCGCAGGAAAAGGCCGACCAGCTCCTCACAGCCACAGATCAAGTCAAATTTGCAAACAAATACTGTGAGCTAAAGTATCCAGTGTTTGCCACTTCCAGGAACCTCTACCTGGAAATAACTCTTAAAATTCCAGAAGAACTCACCCAGTACACTTCCAAACAGATAAAACAAAGAGGCTGGTTCTTCTTGGAAAGGAACTTGACAGAGGTCAATGCTTCCTGGGTCAGAGAATTTTACTGTAACTATTTCAAGACTTCCCTAGATGCAGTGCACCTCAGAGGGAAACAGATTTTAGTCATTGAGGAAGCTATTGGGGATATCCTCCAGCTTCAGCCTAAGTCAGATCAGCCTGACGGTTACCAAAAGGCTGAAGAAGATATGCGATATATGAGATTTGACTGGGATGCAGTCAAGCGGAGAATCACCCTTGATCCTACTGTCCCATGGGTCATGGGAAAGACTACAGTGGTGCCTAAGGGAATCAAGCTGATGTATTTGAATGATGAGGCTCGGTTTTGGCACCAGATTCTGAGTAACTACGTGATGCCGAGCACTCATAAGACAGAGCTGCCCGCTGCTATGATCACCCTCATCTGGTGTGTGATGGAGGGTAAGGACCTATATCTTCCACGTTTTATCAGGTATTATATGACCAGAGTCCACAACAGAGGCACCCTTCCTTTTCCTTACTTGATCACTCAGCTAGGCCGTCGAGCTGACGTGCCTTGGGAGCTTACTGATGAGAAGCCAACTACTGCAGACTGCAAGAAGATTATCCCTCACAGTAGGAAGTTTCAGGCTTTAGGCTACAGACCCCCATTCCTCACCGCCTCTGCTGAGGCAGTCACATCTTCAGCTGCCCCTTTAGCATCTACTGCCTCAGCTATCACTACTGCACCTCCCCCTACTTCTGAGCTCATTTACCATCTGGTGCACCGACTCTTCGCACGCTTGGATAGCATGGAGCGTCGCAATAAGCGACGCTATGAGCACCTCGAGTTGATGATCCGATCCGGCGGCGACATCCCCTCCGAGCCCGATACACCTTCAGAGACATCTGATGCGGAGGCGGATGAGCATGAGGAGGAGACACATGCACAGAGAGAGGCTGAGCAGGCAGGACCAGAACCGGCTGTGCCACAGCATGAGGAGCCACAGCAGATATAGCTCGCAGACTCAGAGATCCCTCTACAGTCAGAGCCTCCACTGCAGCAGACAGATCCTCCGACACTCACCCAGACTGCAGAGCCTCAGACCACCATAGAGACACCCACTGCTCATCCTTCCGGAGATGACACTTCTCACACCCAGCTTGAGTGAGCATCGAGGACGATGCTATTATTTAAGTGTAGGGAGGTCTCCATCTCTGGCGTACTTTATTTTGGTGAAGCACTTTTCAGACTCTTTTTATCCTATTTTGCTTTTTTTCTGTATTTTTATTTTTATTTTTATCTTTCAGTACTTGCACACTTTTCTTTTGCTGTATTTTTACTGTATTTCCGCATTTTGCACTTTAATCTATATATTAGATATTTAGTTTAGTCTAGTTGCAATTTTAGTTATTAAGTTGTGATATAGAACGTATAGATTAATTAGTTTAGTTTACCCTTTTAACATATGATAATTTGGATTAATCGAAAATAAAAAGAGTAAACCAGAAACTTTAGTATAACAGAATCACAACAATCCACACACTGTATCTATATAGCAATAAATTTTGGTTAATTTACACAACATTTTTTAAGGAAGAACACTAAGATTTTAAGAGCCACCCTAAGATTCACATTGAGAATGATGGAAACTCTTGATTTCTACTTGCATGACATACATAACTGATATATGATTTTTAAGCCAAAGAACACACAACCTGTGAGTTTTTGAGCTTAATTGTATGATTACATTATTTAACCATAATTATTTCATTCTTGTGTGTTCACCCTTCTTTTTTATTCTGGTGATCTTTACTTTGTTTCAATCTATATGTCCAATATAGAATATAGATACATACCAAGAGATGATTGAGGCCATTGTTTAAATTGCTCACTTAACCCAAATTAGCCTACATTTTACATCACCTTTGTTAGCCCCTTGAGCTTTTAATCCCCTCTTATTCTATGACCACATTACTAGCCTTAAGCAGAAAAATAAATTAAAAATCTCAAGTTGAATCCTTGGTTAGCTTAAGATAGAAATTGTGATACACACTAAGGGTGTGTGTGATTCAAGGATTAATTTTTATGCCTAGGAATATCATTACTAGGAATATGATTCCTTGGAATAATATTACCAAGTATACAGTATTCCTATGTTTGGTTTGTAAAAATAAAATCTATGGAATATTAATCATATGCCTAGGAATGTTTTAGTTTTTGTTTGGTTCATATTTAATATATTTGGGAATTATAAATACTTTGTCCAAAATACCCTTATAATTTTTAATTAGAATATTAATGATTAAATTTAGTAAATATATATAATAAAATATAAATATAATAAAATATAAATATAATAAAATAAAATATTTTTAATTAAATTTTTTAGACTGTAATTTTTTAAATAAATATAAATAAAATAAAATATTATTCTTAATTTATTTTTAAATTTAGTAAAATAATCCTAATATCAAATATTTTTAATTAAAATTATTATTGATTCTAAATTTTTTTAAATTTACTAAAATACCCCTAATATCAAATATCTTTAATTAAAATTATTATTGATTCTAATTTTTTTTAAAATTTATTAAAATATCCCTAATAACAAATATCTTTAGTTAAATTATTATTGACTCTAAATTTTTTTAAATTTACTAAAATACTCCTAATATCAAATATCTTTAATTAAAATTATTATTGATTCTAATTTTTTTTTAAATTTACTAAAATATCCCTAATAACAAATATCTTTAGTTAAATTATTATTGACTCTAAATTTTTTAAATTTACTTAAATACCCCTAATATTAAATATGTTTAATTAAAATTAACATAAAATACGTATCTAAATTTTCAAAAATTCCATAATTCATAATTCGTCTCATAATCCATAAATGAACTTATATAAAACAAAGCTCAACGATTCTAACCACATATGTATTAAAAAGCTTTACTATTATCCAAATTAAAGTTACAAAGAAGTCTCAAAAGTTAAAATTTACTAGCAGACGCACAACTCTTGTACAAGAACGCAACCACATCAATAAAATGAAATCAATGTTACAATAGACAACCTTATACATAGAAAAATGAACATAATTATCGTGTATGATGTCTTCTCCTCCATTGGTTCCACATTTCTTGTGCAAGTTGATCCCTCCATCTACCCCAAGCATCGCTCGTCTCAATATGGTGGATCGTCCCCCCATCTACTCCAAGCATATTTTGATCTACTATCTCATCAATAGGATCCACAACCATCACCTTCTAATGTGATTATGCAAAAGGCAACATGCAGTTATAATTCTTCCTTGAGTTTTAATAGGATAAAATGACCTTCCTCTTAAAATTCCCCATCTTACTTTCAATACTCCAAATGCCCTTTCAATGACATTTCTAGCTTGTGAGTGTTTCATATTAAAAAGTTCTTGGGCCGTACTAGATTGATTATGTGGATTAAACTCACTCAAATGATATTTTTGTCCTCTATAAGGTGCCAAAAATCCTTCACAATTCATGTATCCAGCATCACATAAGTAATAATGACCTAGTGTGACATACACAATTGAACAAAATTAATGAAAGATCAAATGGTTACTTTGATAACATATTAAAGTCTCGATAAAATACCTTAGGGAACACTAAACCCATTGCGAAATAGTGCATCTCGCAATACCCTAGAATCCGCAGCTGAACCCTCCCAACCCACCAGTACGTAGATAAATTGCATATCGGGAGTAACCACTCCAAGCACATTGGTTGTTATGTCACCTTTTCTATTTCGATATCTAGGCTTATCAGCCTCAAGAACATTGACTTTGATATGAGTACCATCTAAGGCTCCTAGGCAATCCTAAAATCCAAAACAAAGATCAATTAACTCAATCCTAAAGAACACCAACCATATGAGATTTAATAACATTAGCAAAATAAATTACCTTAAACCATTTCCATCGTTCATCCATTTTATCCTGGCTAAATGGTTGAGGTTTCTTCAGTAAGAGATTATGACATCTCAAAATAGCAAGCAATACATCATTAAACCGCCTACTAATTGTTTCTTCAGATCTCACAAATTGTCTCTTTATTACTCTAATTTTGACGTCATGTGCTATAATATGTAAAAACATGGCAACCATTTCTTCAACACCCATATTCCTACTTGGTTCTAACCTTCCAACCCTTTTAAGCATGTTACACAATGCATGAAAGGCACATCTATCCATTCTTGTGTTTTCTATACATGCTAGATCACTAAAATAAATAATCCTATCAACACTAACATCTCTTATTACTTGCCTACTATAACTATCATTCTATTTTCTTTTCTTTTTTTTCAATTGCAATATAATCAAAACATAGCAAATTATCAACAACTTGACCATAAAGTCATTCATTAATTCGAAATGTAAAATCAAGCAGGCAATAACTTTCATCTTCTGTTTAGGATCCATTCTGCAAAAAAAATCAAGCAGGGCCAGTTTAGGAATATAAATAACTTTTCTTTTCTTTTCTTTCTGGTAGCAATGTCAATGCAGTGGGAAACAACCAGAAAAGACAAGTTTAGGAATATATATATATATATATATAATATAAGAATATGATATATATAAATATTTTTTATTTCAAAGTTTAATTTTGTCCAAATGGATGGTGCACACAAGCTACATAAGAAAACCATGCTCAATTTATGTGAGTAATGAAGAAGTACCAGCAACTCTTGTAGTAAAACACAAAAAGATAAATATCTTACTTATTACATTGATACAAAAAAGAGAACCCGGTCTTAACTTTCTCTGGCCTTAAAAAAAAATTTGCCATCTAATGAGAGCAGAGAGATTATAACTGCATTCATTACAGATAACTGGGTTCACAATATGTTCTTCAAGCTTCTTGTATTGTTCGTTGTATTATTCTTAGCTAACTTTTGGCACAATGATATGGATAAATGCATTCAAACCATATCATAGGATATAATGGTCCAGATTTACATCCTTTTTTATTTTATTTTTCAGTAGAGCATGACAACAAAATGCTGCCGACTAAGTATATAGATACAAGATTTGCTGATAATTCAGATAAAGGCTATATGATTCTACTTTGATTAGGTAGGATCATTGTATTTTTATAGTAGTGAAATAGATGTTAACATAACTCTATCTTATATATATAAAGGAAAAAAAGGTATATTAATTATTAAAAAAGATTGTATGCTGACTGCTCTAGTGAATCAAAATTAAGGTCTTAATCTGTTTTCAGACAGAGACAAGATCAATATGATACTGAGTAGTATTGTTATGAAGGGATGGGCAATAAGGACATTATACAAATATAAAGAGGGAAATGTAATGGCAACACTCATGTTGGAATATGTCACACCCCACAGGAAACATATGATTAGTAAAATCAGGTTAGAGTTTTCTTAGTAAAAAGAAGAGAGGCACTGGGTACATGGGAATAGGTCTAAAACAGTATCTGCAACCCTCTTTCTCACCAAAAGTTACTACTTACTAAAATAAAGAACACAGGATACATGAGACAAAGCACTAACTTAATAAGTGCAAACTCTCTATTCACCAAAAGTTACTACTTACTACTACCTGATAATTATATTTCTTCTTTTAGCTATGCTGTAACTTGGACAAATAACAAATATTATGTAAGATTCAAAGAAAGAAACATTAACAAATTCAAATCCACTAGTTTTCTCACTTGTATATCTTTAGCTTCCTTGGCTTTCTCACTGGTGTGCTCAATGAGGTTTGGATGTCTAGGAGTAGACGATAGTATATGTAGTAGATCTGTTCAGCAAAAGAGAGGAAATAAATTGAACCTATCAATGAACTAGTAGCAAATTCAAACAGCAAGGGTAGATTTTGATTTTCAACTTTTCACCAGTTAATACATAGTTTAAAAGATGAAAAGTAACAGTTAAGAAGTCAAGCAAGTAAACATACGCTTGCCTAAGCTCTGGATTTTTCCGCAGCATACTCTTGATAAGCCCTCAACTTGAAGAAGAAATATACATTGTCATTGTAAGTGAAATTCTATATCATCATTTAATTTTAATGAAAGGTAATATCTAATAAATTGAATGCTGCAGACATGCTTTATACAAATTAGAGAACTTCAATTCTAATCCAAAATAGCTTGAAGTTTGATTGTAGGATATCAGCAAAAGAGAATCAAAAGCATCATAGTTAAATAGAACACAAGTAAAAGAATGCAAAAGCATAATAGTTAAATTGAGTTGATTAAATTCAAGTTCAGCTAACAAAATTATAATGAAACAAAATTATCTTTTTTTAGGTCTCAGTGATATAATTGCAAATATCTGGCAGAGTAAAAGAATTGCAAGCAATTTTGGTTCTTGAAAAACAATGAAAAACAGCAAACACATGACTAGGTTATGTGCTCCAAAACTTAATCACCAATTCACCATCTAACCTTCATTTTCTCCCCTTAAATTTCAAACACCACAAACTCAAAAGCACTCACTGTGGAAAACAACTTTTCAACTTGTGACCTTATGCAAACTTAACAATGATGTTAACTACCTCAGATCAGTGTCATCATCAAATCATCATAAATTTGGTGTCAAAAACATCGTAATCATCAACTTACATACCTTATTCGGAGGGTAGCCCCTGTTTCCAGCATCAATAGCAACCAATTTGCTCTTATTTAGTATCTCCTGCAACCAACAGAAGAAAGTGAGAGAGGGCAAGGGAGAGAGATCGAAAGAGAGAGAGAGAGAGAGAGAGAGATCGAAAGTGAAAGAGAGACAGAGGGAGAGAGAGAACCGTATGTGAAGCACTGGAGAAACGGTGGCAAAGCTTCCTCGTCGACGGCGAACTCGACACCAAGCAAGAGAGTGACGGAGGAGAGAGACCAAACACAAGCACGCGACGCGGAGGATCCGACTAGAGGCGCGGCAGCGACGACGGCAAGCATACAGTGGCGGTGAACCGACGTGAGCTGCGATGATGGAACACGAATGCAAACGAAGGATTGAAGTGAATTTCCTTCTAGAATAAGGTGAGGGGTGGTCGTGCAAACTCAAATCGGCGGCGAGACGGTGCTAACGCCTGTGGAGTCTCCATGAATTTGGGGAAGAAGCTCGGCTAGGTTTTAGTTTTGATGGGATTAGAGCTCTGCTAGGGTTTGGGTTTCTGATGAAATGAGGAGTAAAAATCTGAGAAGAAGGGTCGGAGTGAAATTAATAAGGGCATTTTAATCTTTTCACTTTATTATACACATTCCATTCCCATTGGAATGAAAGATAACCAGGGGAGAGATGGGAATGAAATGGATTGGATTTTAATTCTAGGGAATAAAACATACCCAGGAATAATTTTTTATATCTTGAACCAAACATGAGAATAAAATATTCCCATCTCAAAATTCCTGGGAATATATTTGTATTCCCTCCAACCACACACACCCTAAGTGTGGGGAAACATGGGAACATGGGTTGATAGGAAATGATTAAATCAATGAAATAATAAGGATTTTTGGGAGCATGCTCATGTGAAACAAATTTAAATTAAAAACACTATGTGCATTGATATATGTTCTGTTTATGTCTCCAAAAAAATCCTTTCAGTTAAATAAGAAAATAAGGGGACAAAATTACCCCAATAATAAGCTTAGTGAAGAAATCAATGCACATAAGGTGGAAATCAAAGTAAATTTAGTACATGAGTATGTAATAAAGTGGAAAAATTTGGGTAGTTAGGTAAAGCATTTTAAATTATAGAAAATATGTATATGTTAGGTGAGATCTTAGACTAATCAAGGATTCACTTTGTTAGCTCACTTAGCCTTATATATACCCTTACCCTTACCTTAGCCCCATTACAACCTTGAGAAAGACCTCATGATCTTTGTATGTCTATATTCAATATTTGTTGATTGGTTAGATGAAGAACAAAGTTTTAGAAAGCATGAATAGAAAAGAATAGAGTGATTAACCCAATAAACACTGCGTGACTAGAGAGTAAACACAAAATCCAGTGAGGGTTCAATGGCTCATCACCATATATCTCTGCTTAATTGTTAATTGTCTTGCAAGTTTGTGAAATATTTTTACCCATCTCAATTGTGAAAGTGCTTTAACATTATCTAGGTTTGGCTATGTATATATGATTCCTTGAAAATATGAAACAAATTAACCACATGTAAGCTTTATATATATAGGTGGATAATAACTAAAGTTGCATGATTCATGTAGGTAACTTGCATTTAGAATAGATTGCATTGCATAAGATTCCACCATTCTAACTTTATCCTTTCTCTTGGATTTATCATGAGGACATGCTATTGTTTAAGTGTGGGGAGGTTGATAAACCCATATTTTATGATGTATTTTGTGCCAAATTTAAGTGATTTATTCAATCATTCACCCACTTATTCATGTAAATTGCATGGTTTTACTTTTTCTTCCTTATTGTGTGATATATGTGAAAAACATGTTTCCTATGCTTTAAAAAATATTAATTTTAATTACACTTTATTACCATTCGATGCCGTGATTTGTGTGTTAAGTATTTTCAGGTCTCATAAGGCAGGAACGGCTTAGAGGACAGAAAAAAACATACAAAAATGGAAGGAAAGCACAAAAATGGAGTTTCGAAGAAAAAGGCAGTGATGCGAACGCATGGACGACGCGAACGCGTGGCTAGCGCGAAAAGGCATCGACGCGCACGCGTGACTGACGCGGACGCGCACTTTGAGCAGAACGCAAATGACGCGTACGCATGACCGACGCGTACACGTGACAAGGAAAACTCCGAGATGACGGGAACGCGTGACAGACGCCACGTACAGGAATCTGCAGAAAACTCCCCCAGCGATTTCTGGACCCTTTTTCGGCCCAATTCTGAATCCAGAAACACAGAATATAAGCCAGAGAATGGAGGAATGAAACAACAACTCATCATACATTCATAATACATAATTTATAGGTTTAGATGTAGCTTTTAGAGAGAGAGGTTCTCTCCTCTCTCTTAGGATTAGGATTTAGGATTTCTATTATGTTTAGGCTACTTCTTTTCAATCACAGGTTCAATGTTCTTTTAATTTATTTTCCACTTTTATTTATTCTATTACTTTAATTGTTATTTTTTTTCAATTTGACTTATGAACCATTCATGTTATGATTTTCTTTATAATTTGAGGTAATTCAGATTTAAGATTTCTTTCTTTTATGTTACTGTTGCTTCCCATCTGAAGGCATTTTTATTTAAGTAGATTTTCTCCCTTTTGGCTTTGGTCAAGTGATTGGTAACACTTGAGTTATCAAACTCAGCTGTTGATTGAAATTGGAGTTGCTGATTGATTTGAATCGCTCTAAAACTGGTCTTTCCACAGGAGTTGACTAGGACTTGAGGATTAAATTAATTAGTCCATTTGACTTAATTAAAGTGGAAGTAAAATCCAATTCTCATCACACTTGATAAGGATAACTAGGATAGGACTTCAAATTCTTATACCTTGCCAAGAGATTTTATAATTATTAATTTAATTTTCTTGTTATTTAAATTACTTGTTCCGTATTTCAAAAACCCAAAAATATATCTTTTTACATAACTAATAATAAATTATACCTCCCTGCAATTATTTGAGAAGACGATCCGAGGTTTAAATACTTCGGTTTATAAATTTTATTAGGTTTGCTTAAGTGACAACCAAAACTTTTATACGAAAGGATTCTCTGTTGGTTTAGAAACTATACTTACAACGCGATTATATTTGTGAATTTCTTTACCGATAGGAAACCCGATCTTTATGCATACTCTGGTTACAACCAGATCCTCATGCACCCAGAAGACCAGAGCAAAACAGCCTTTATAACTGAACATAGAAATTTTTGTTACAAAGTAATGCCATTTGGTCTAAAGAATGCAGGTGCAACATACCAGCGACTAATGGACAAGGTCTTCCGCAATCAAATAGGTCGAAATATGGAAATCTACATCGACGATATGGTCACCAAGACCACCCCAGGAAGATCCCACTGTGACGACCTCAGAGAAATATTCGAGCAGATCCGAGCATACAACATGAGACTAAACCCGGAGAAATGCGCCTTTGGGGTACAAGGAGGCAAGTTCCTCGGATTTATGTTGACCTCACGAGGAATTGAAGCAAACCCTGAAAAATGTGACGCAATACTCAACATGGCGAGCCCTAGAACAATGAAAGAGGTACAACAATTAGCAGGACGAGTAGCTGCCCTGTCACGGTTCTTACCAGCGGTATCAAGCCGATCATACTGCTTCTTTCAGACAATATCAAAGAATAAAAAATTCGAGTGGACAGATGAATGCGAGACAGCATTTACCGAGCTCAAAGCCATCTTATCATCACCACCAGTGTTACAAAGACCAACAATCAGTAAACCTGTATACTTATATTTATCCGCTTCTAATTACTCTTTAAGCTCGGCTCGTCATTGAGACAGGAAAAATACAACAGCCAGTATACTTCGTCAGCAGAGTCATGCAACTAACAGAACAAAGATATCCGAAAATAGAACAGATGGCCTTGGCACTAATGATAACAGCAAGAAGACTCAGGCACTATTTCCAAAGCCACACAATAATTGTAAGAACAAACCAACCATTAAGGCAGATACTGACAAAGCTAGAACTAGCCAGATGACTGACCAAATGGTCTGTCGAGCTCTCCGAGTTCAATATCCAATTCCAATCAAGGCTGGCCCTGAAGGCACAAATGCTCGCAGACTTCGTCTTTGAGTTCACACCAGACGAGCACCATTGTAACAAGGCCTGGGAATTACACGTCGACGGGGCATCAAGCCGAGAAGGAAGCGGGGCCGGGGTAGTCCTGAAAGAGGGAGACACGGTGATAGCCGAGCAATCCCTTAACTTTCACTTCTTGGCAAGCAACAACCAGGCCGAATACGAGGCGCTCATAGCAGGACTCAAGCTCGCCCTCAACCTCCAAGTGCATAGCCTAACAGTACACTGTGATTCCCTCCTGGTGGTCCAACAAATCCGAGGAGAATTTCAGGTAAAAGATCCCTTGCTAGAGCGGTACTGGCTCATAGCAAATGATCTGATTTCAAAATTCAGTTCATTCGTCATATTACATATACACAGAGAAAAGAACATTAGAGAAGACATATTATCTAAACTTGTCGCCACTAGGGCGGATACACAAACATCAACATTATCACAACTTACACTTAATAAACCTAGCATTGAACTATTATCTATAACAAACATTAACCACCTCCATAACTGGAGAATACCTTTCCTATAGTACATTAATGCAGGTATCATACCCAAAGACGAACTTAACCCACAACAATTCCAACGAAGAGCAAGCCTCTACACAAATATAGCAGGGGAATTATACAAACACGGTCTCTCACAGCCACTGCTAAAATGCCTAAATAACGATGAAGCAAAAGAAGTAATGGACGAAATCCATGAGGGCGTATGTGGAAACCACATCGGAGGACGAGCTCTAGCCGCCAAGATTACCCGAACAGGATACTATTGGCCAACCATGAAGAGGATTGCATAACAAAAGTCAGGACATGTGACAATTGTCAGAAGCACGCCCCCGTTGCTATGAAGCCAGCCAAAGTATTGCACAATATGGAGGTAAGCTGGCCTTTTCACAGATGGGGACTCGATATCCTTGGCTTGTTCCCAGTAGCGCCAGGCCAGGTAAAATTTCTTTTAGTGTCAATAGACTAGTTCTCACAGTGGATAGAAGCACAACCACTAGCAAGAATAACCGCTGAAAAGGTACGATCTTTCATATGGAAAAACATCATATGCCGGTTTGGAATACCAAAAGAAATAATATCAGACAATGGTACACAGTTTACAGATAACAATCTCGCATCATTTTTAAATAACTTTAACATACAGCACCATTTTAGCTCGGTCGAACACCCACAGACCAATGGGCAGGCCGAAGCTGCTAACCAAATTATATTGAGCTTGGCGGAGTTCAGAGACGAGAAGAACTCCGTCCACAGCCAGAAGGAGAAGTGGAAAAAGTTCAGATCGGAGACACCTCAGACAAAACGACTAATAGTGGCACGATCCTGAGAGGAGACACAAAAGAGCTACTGGTACAATTCTTATGAGATAATGTCGAACTCTTCGCTTGGAAAGCCGCAGACATGCCGGGCATAGACCCCAAGCTAATGTGTCACAAATTGGCGGTCTATCCAGGATCTCGGCTGGTACAGCAGAGACGAAGAAAACTCGGGCCAGAACGATCCCAAGCTGTGGAAGAACAGGTACAGGCACTACTGGAGGCAGGGTTCATACGAGAAGTCAAGTACCCACTATGGCTGGCTAACGTCGTCTTGGTGAAAAAATCAAACGGGAAGTGGCGAATGTGCACTGATTACACAAATCTCAACAAAGCCTGCCCAAAAGATCTTTATCCACTCCCAAGTATCGACGCCCTAGTGGATGCCTCATCCGGATATAAATACCTCTTGTTTATGGACGCATATTCCGAATATAATCAAATTCCCATGTATCTGCCAGATCAAGAAAAGACCTCGTTCTTAACACCAAAAGCAAACTACTATTACATAGTGATGCCTTTCGGTCTCAAGAATGCGGGAGCTACTTATCAAAAGCTGATGAACAAAGTCTTTGCAGATCATATTGGAAAAGTTATGGAAGTGTACGTAGATGACATGTTGATAAAGACACAAAGGGAAAAAACATTGTTGTCTAACCTGGCCCAAGTGTTCGATACTATAAGGAAACATGACATGCGACTCAACCCTGCAAAATGCACCTTCGCAGTAGAAGCAGGCAAATTGTTGGGCTTTATGCTCACACAAAGAGGAATTGAAGCAAATCCGGATAAATGTCAAGCCATACTCAACATGAAGTGCCCAACCTGTGTCAAGGAAGTATAGCAACTCAACGGGAGATTGGCCGCCTTATCCAGATTCTTAGCAGGATCAGCGATAAGATCTCTCCCCTTCTATGCTACTTTAAGGAAGGGAAAGCAATTTGAATGGACGATAGAATATGAACAAGCCTTCCAAGATTTCAAAGAATTCTTAGGACGGCCACCTATCCTATCTCGGCCATGAAAGGGAGAGCCGCTCATATTATATCTCGCGGTAGGAAGTCGGGCAATCGCCTCAGCATTAGTCAGAGAAGACGAAAGTGCGCAACAACCCGTCTACTTCATTAGTAAAGCTTTACAGGGGTCCGAGTTGAACTACCAGAAAATAGAAAAGTTTGCTTATACTCTCATTCTAACATCTCGACGACTTCGCCCGTACTTCTAGGCTCACACTATTAAGGTTCAAACCAACCAGCCCATAAAAGGGATATTGCAGAAAACTGATCTAGTAGGCAGAATTTTACAGTGGGCAGTCGAGCTATCCGAATTCGACCTCCAATATGAAGCTCGGACGGCCATCAAGTCACAGTACTTGGCCGACTTCCTTGCGAAATTTACAGATACCTTGGAAATTCCCACAGAATGGAATCTCTACGTGGACAGTTCTTCAAATAAAACTGGGAGCGGCGCAGGTGTGATAATAGAAAGCAACCAAGGAACCCAGGTTAAACTCTCCCTCAAGTTTGGGTTCCCGGCCTCAAACAACCAGGCGGAATATAAAGCGTTACTAGCTAGTTTGAAGCTGGCTAAAGAGGTTGGGGCTCAAAAACTCAACATCTTTAGCGATTCACAAGTAGTCACCTCACAAATAACAGGGAGCTACCAAGCCAAAGATCCCACCATGAACAGCTCGGACAACTAGGGGAATATAAGATCTGCCACATACCCCGCGAGTAAAATGCCCGAGCTGACGCACTCTCAAAACTAGCCAGCACCAAACCAGGGGGCAACAACAGAAGCCTAATCCAGGAAATGCTACAGAACCCATCGATCACGGAAGAAGAAACCACCCTAGCCATAACAGGTCGGGATCAAGGATGGATGACGCCCATAATTAACTACCTCAAAACAGAAGCACTCCCCACAGAAGAAAGAGAGGCAAAGAGGTTAAAAAGAGAGGCACAGTACTACACTATCATAAACAACATCCTATACAAAAGAGGGATCTCAATACCACTACTAAAATGTGTGCCGACCTCCAACACAAGGGAAGTGCTAGAAGAAGTACATGCCGGCATCTGCGGCAATCATCTCGGAGCACGAGCTCTCGTCAAAAAAGTACTCCGGGCGGGATTTAATTGGCCAACTCTACAGAAAGAAGCCACAGAATTTGTAAAGACATGTCCACCATGTCAAAAGCATGCCAATTTTCACATCGCCCCGCCAGAAGAGCTCATCAGCGTAACTTCACATTGGCCGTTTGCAAAATGGGGACTTGATCTTCTCAGACCCTTCCCCCAGGGATCAAGACAAGTTAAATTCCTCATAGTAGGGGTAGACTATTTCACAAAGTGGATCGAGGCAGAGCCCCTAGCCAACGCCACTGCTCAAAGAAGCTGGAAATTCCTGTATAGGAACATTGTCACAAGGTTCGGGGTCCCACACTCCATCACCACAGACAATGGCACTCAATTCACAGACGCAGGCTTCAGAAAATTAGTAGCCGACTTGAACATAAAGCACCAGTTCACCTCCGTTGAACATCCGCAAGCCAATGGACAGGCTGAGACAGCTAACAAAGTCATATTGGCAGGGCTAAAACGGAGATTACAGGATGCAAAGGGAGCTTGGGCGGAAAAACTTCCACAAGTCCTATGGGCGTATCGAACGATGCCACATTCAACTACAAAGGAATCCCCCTTTCGGTTGGCATACGGAATGGAAGCAATGATCCCAGTAGAGATTGAGGAAGGATCGCCCAGAGTGGTTCATTACAATGAGGAAGCCAACTCCCAACTTCAAAAGGAAGATCTCGATCTACTCCCTGAAATATAGGAAAGAGCTCGGATCAGGAAAGAAGCACTCAAATGTCGAATGGCTTCCAGATATAATCAAAGGGTAGTGCCGAGAGGCTTCACTGAGAACGACCTCATCCTAATCCGAAATGATATTGAAACAACTCGACCAGGAGAAGGAAAGCTGGCAGCAAACTGGAAAGGACCCTACCGAGTCATAGAGGTACTTGGGAAAGGTTCCTACAGACTGTCCGAACTCGATGGACGAGAGCTCCCCAGATCATGGCACGCCTGCAACCTAAGAAGGTACTATAGCTAGAAAGAATCTCATCATAGGATGCACTCTTTTTCCTGAAAAGGTTTTTTAATGAGGCACCTAGTTGAGATTCAAAAGGATAAAAAATTCCCACATGTATATATTCGCACTTTTCTTCGAATAAAATATATGCTAGATATTCTACAAGCTTTCAAGACACATTAATCTGAAGTATTCATCGTCCGATTATAAAGCAACAGATCGGCAGAAAGTGAAAAATAATTTCACTGCACGATCACGATAAAGATAATCGTCCGATAAAGGTGAAAAATTGATTCACCTAAAAGATGATCTAAAGATAGCAACCACCTTCTACAAATCGGCAAAGATGAACACAGAATAATGTAAGAAGTTATCGAAAGTGATCCGAAAAAGAACCTGACGAGGTCTTATGGACTGCTAAATAATAACTTAAAGACTGGCCGACGTAAAGAAGTCGGACCAAGTCAACCCAAGTTACAAGTAAATCCTGGAAAGAGGTCTGGCCAACCCTATTAAAGAGGATTACTTTAACTTAGAAGGGCCCGACATAACAAAGTCAGCCCAAAATGAAAAAGTTATAAAAGTAATCCCTGAAAGAGACCTGACAAAGGTCCAAGAAAGAGGATTACAAAAATAACTGGGAAGAGGACGGCGTAAAGAAGTTGGCCTCCTACGAAACCAATTTATAAAAGTAATCCCTGAAAGAGACCTAACAAAGGTCCAAGAAAGAGGATTACAAAAATAACTGGAAAGAGGACGACGTAAAGAAATCGGCCTCCTACAAAACCAAGTTATAAAAGTAATCCCTGAAAGAGACCTGACAAAGGTCCAACAAAGAGGATTACAAAAATAACTTAGAAGAGGACGACGTAAAGAAGTCGGCCTCCTACAAAACCAAGTTATAAAAGTAATCCCTAAAAGAGACCTGATAAAGGTCCAAGAAAGAGGATTACAAAAATAACTTAGAAGGGAACGACGTAAAGAAGTCGGCCTCCTATAAAACCAAGTTATAAAAGTAATCCCTGAAAGAGACCTGATAAAGGTCCAAGAAAGAGGATTACAAAAATAACTAGAAAGAGGACCAACGTAAAGAAATCGGTTATGAAAATACAAGCAAGAGCGAGAAAACCGAAAAACAAGTTGGACCTACACAGCCAAAACCTCAAAGGATCCAAGCTACAAACAATAAAGTACAAAGCAATCCAAAGAGGACGAGTCGCAAGGTTCCAACACTTTCAGAAAATAGAAGAGATACCAAGTCAAGCGCAAAAAAGCATGATATAATCTACAGAGTTATAAAACTTCATAGGCCACCGAAAGTTACTTCAAAAAGCTAGAAGCTACTTTTGTTTTTCAAAGTAAAAGTTGCTAGGCAAGCAACTAGAAAGTGTCAGAAATTAACAAAACAATAAAAGTTTAAAAGCCCACAAGCCGGGCCAGCTACATAAATATCCAGAGAGAAATCAGCAAACATCAGGAGCCTTCATGGCAGCATCAGGGCAAGGAGAAGGAGGGCGAGTCTGAATAGGCACAGCATCCACAGTTCCCTCCTCCCGGTTCAGAATCTGGCAATCCGGATCAGACACAACCGGAGGAGCTAAAGAGTTCGACACTTTGGCAGAGGACACAGGGGGAGGTTCAACATCATCATCATCTTCGTCATCAGGGACAATCTTGCCATCCCTGACAACGTTATCCAGGCTGAAGAGGGTGAGGTCGGCCTCGGGAGCAATAACCCGAACTTGCTCCTTCAGGTTTTCGTAAGCAGCAGTCACGCTGCCAACAAGATGACCCTGAAGCTCAGAGTAATCTTCCCGGGCACTCTCCAGCTCCCCCCTCAGGCGCATCACCTCCCAATATGACGTAACGTAACTATCCTTATGCATCAATGCCGTGTCCTCGGCCAGCCGAACAGAAGTTGCCAAAGCAAGAGAACTCGCCTTCTTGTTCTCCAGATCCTTCTCCAACTTGGCAACCCTTACCTCAAGCTCCTCCTTAAGGCCCTTCATCCGGTCGAACTCCTGCTTTGCCTCCTCCATAAACTCTTTGGTGGCATGGAGAGGAATATTCTGAGCAGTCCAGTACAAAGCAGCCCCCATATAAGCCATTTTCACACTGTTCCGGGCCATAAATTCCAGATGGCGAAGGATAGACACATCGTCCATAGGAAGAACACCGTAGGGACCGATTTGCTGATCCACGAATTCGATCGCATTGAAGTCGGGAGCATCAAAATTAAAAGGCTCAGCTGTTTTTTGTTTCTTATTGGGAGGATGATAAACCACTATTTTATAGTTTATATTGTGTTTAATTGTGTGGTTTTGTCATGATCCTTACCCACTTATTCATCAATTTAGCATGCATTTAGATTTCCTTTCTAAATTCAGTACATGTTTGAAAATTGCTTCCTAGAGACTTTAATTATTTAATTTTAATTCTCCTTTATTCCATTCGATGCCGTGATCTGTGTGTCAAGTGTTTCAGGCTTTATAGGGCATGAATGAGATGGAGATTGGAGAGGAAGCTAGCAAAAATAGAAGGAACACAAGAATTTGAGGAGATAACCAGCGAAAAGTGACGCGGTCGCGTGGCTTGCGCAGCCGCGCGGATTGGAAAGCGCAAGCGACGCGGTAGCGTGGACGACGCGAACGCGTGAAGAGGAAAAAGCGCAAGCGACGCGTCCGCATGGATGACGCAATCGCGTGACATGCGCGATCTGCATAATCTGCAGAATTCGATGTGGGCAATTTTGGACCTTATTTCGGCCCAGTTTTGGCCCGGAACAGCAGACTAGAGTCAGAGAATATGCAGAAACAATACACACATTCATTCAGTAGTTTTAGATCTAGTTTTTCACTCTCTTAGGTTTTTCTCTCTAGTTTTTAGAATTTTGATTTTCAATTCGTCTTAGCATTGGAATATTGAGAAGAGTTATTTCCTCATCAAGACTTCATCATTCTAGTTTGTTCTCTTAACTTGGTTTTATTCTTCCATGTTCTTTGTTATGTTCAATTTTGTCATTCAGATACTTTTATGATTAATTGATGCAAGGATTATTTCTTTTTAATTCAATTTCAATTCCAATAATCATGTCTTCTTTTAATTCCCTTTCATGTGCTATGGATTCTTTATTTACAATGCGTGAGTAGTTTCATTACTTGATGGGGAGTTGATTAAAAGAAACTCTTGAGTTGGAAGGATTGAAAGAAAAATTTGTAGTTGGGTTAAATGTTGGATTGCTATCCTGTCACCAACGCCAATCCCTTTGAACTAAGTGGGTTGTAACTCGTGACCAGATCTGGCATTCCAACTTGTTTGACTTTCCCTTACCTAGTAAAGGATAACCAAACAGAGTAACCATTAATTATAAATCAATCTTAAAAGTCACTCCATCAATGATAGAGATTCTAACTAATCAATTCCCAGTCAAGGCTTTTATTTATATTATTTAAAATTCCTCAATTTAAATTCCAATTTACTTAGCTCAACTTCTTGGAACATCTGATTAATAAAATAGCATACTTTTCTGTAACTCGTTGGGAGACGACCTGGGACTTAAAACTCCCAGTAATTTTAATTTAAACTCTCTGTGACATATTTCTAAATTGATAGGCATATTTTTGGTGAGTTAAGAACTATACTTGCAACGTAACCATTTTAATAAATTTTTAATTCGCCAGCTTCTGCTTCCCATCAATTTTTGGCGCCGTTGCTGGGGAGTTGCAATAGAGTGCTAATTTTATTAATTAGAATTTATTTATTTGCATTTTATTTAATTTTGCTACTATGAGCTGCATGTTTCTTCCGTCAAATGACACGTTCACTTCCTGATCCGCGCTTGCTAATATTCGATCCTGAAATTGAAAGAACAATTTCACAAATAAGGCGAGAACAGCGTAGGTTAGCCCGCTCTGAGGGCGGATCTGAAAGTGAATTTGAGGAAGAAACCAGCCCCCGTCCTACTGATTCAGTTGTTTTACGTGCAGAAAATATGGCAGCTAGAAGAGTTACCATTCAGGAGGAAGGAGCTCTTGATTTTACAATGCAACCGTTTCAAGCGCATCATCCACCGGTAGCTACGGATTTTGAAATAAAGACCGCACTGCTAAATTTGATGCCCAAGTTTCATGGCCTACCTGCTCAAGAGCCTATCAAGCACTTGAGAGATTTCCAGGCAGCCTGTTCTACTGTCAGGCGTGATGGCACTGATGAAACTTCAATTCTGCTGAAAGCTTTTCCGTTCTCTCTTGAGGGAAAAACAAGAGAGTGGTACTACACTCAACCTATAGCAAATGTATCCAACTGGGATACACTCAGAAAGGAGTTTCTGGAGAAATTCTTCCCATCTGAAGTTACTGATAAACTGAGGAAGGATATCTCTACAATTGTTCAGGATGACAATGAGACTCTCTTTGAATACTGGGAGCGCTTCAATAATCTTCTGGAAGCATGCCCCCACCACATGATTGACAAGATCGTGCTACTCAGCTATATCACACAAGGTATGAGGCCCCAAGATAAGACCACATTGGAAAGTGCCAGCAATGGGTCTATGAAGAAGTACAAGACCACTGATGAAGCTTGGCAATTGATCAGTGATTTAGCTGAATCTACTCAGAACCACAGACAGAAGCAAGGCCGTTCAAAAGCCGTTATGGAAGTATCTTCTGGCATAGAGACTATTGCTCTAAATCAAAGCATCTGTGAGATGACCAACCTGCTGAAGCAAATGCAGTTGAATCAACAAGCTTAACAAACTCAACCGCAGCAAAACCAACAACTAGTTCCACAAAGAATTTGCGAAATTTGTGCTGATTACAGCCATTACATTGATGAATGCCCGCAGCTCCAACAAGAAGACAACATGGTGGCATCCACTCACAACTTCTATGACCGCCCCAACCAAGGGTACAATCAAAGTGGAAATAATAACCATGGATGGCAGGACAATTCAAACCAGAATTGGAGGGACAACAATAATAGGGGAGGCAGAGATAATCAGGGAAATCAGAGGTGGAATAATAACAACAACAGGCAGCAAAATCAACCTTACCGAGCACCTCACCTGAGGCAAAACCAAGGACCATCGAACAATCAGCAGCAAACCTCTCAATTTACTCATTCTTCTGTATCTTCTAATGAAGATTTATTACAAGCTTTTGAGAAAAGACAACTGGCCATGGAAAGTACCATCGTGAACACTATTAACGCCAGTCTGAATGGTCTCACCTCTACTCTACAAGCTTTTATGACATAGCTTGGTTCAGCACAAAATTCCAGTAACCAACCTTCAAGCACCACTGGAATCCCCTCTCAACCATTACCCAATCCAAAGGGAGGCATTAATGCCATCACCCTGAGGTCCGGAACCACACTGCAGGAGAGGAATCAGGAGGAACCAAGCTCACCAGAATACACCTCAGCTGAAGAGGTGGTAGAAATCGAAGATGTTGAAGAGGAAGAGGATATACAGGACATAGCTGAAGAAGAGATAGCTCAACCACAGGAAGAAGCACAAAAAGGCGCAGGCACCACAGAAAACACTACTCCCATTCCATTTCCATAACTTGCAAGGAAGCCCAGGAAGCAGCTGGAACCTAATCCTAAAATGGTAGAAATATTCAAAAAGGTTGAGGTAACTGTCCCCCTTTTTGATGTTATTCAGCAGGTACCTAAATATGCAAATTTTCTAAAAGACTTATGTATCCATAAAGACAAAATTAATGAATTAGAAACTATTCCTTTAGGTAGTTCTATATCTGCTTTAATGGGAGGATTACCTGAAAAATGTAGTGATCCAGGTCCTTGCATAGTTAGTTGTACTATTGGTGGTGTAGTAATTTATGATTGCATGTGTGATTTAGGAGCATGTGTCAGTATAATGTCTTTGTCTATATATGATGTTTTAAGGCTCCCTCCCTTAAAAAGGTCGGCAGCTCATTTTGTGTTAGCAGATAAAAGCATTATTACAGTGGCTGGAGTTGCTGAAGATGTTTTGGTGAACATTAAAGGGCTCGTATTTCCCACTGATTTTTATATCTTGGAGATGCCCCATAATGATTCAGATAAGCCATCATCAATCCTACTGATGACAAGTCATCTTAGCCTATGTTAGCTAGTCTTTTTCTTTTAGTTTTCATTAGAATTATGCACTTTCTTAAGCCACAAGCAAGCTAATTGAGTAGATTTTCATGTTTCCCTTGATTGAACCAACCATATAAGAATTCATGCCATTTCATGAGGTTTTAGGCTATATTTGTTGCATATTATGAAAGATTGAATATCTCATGATTTTGAGCATAGCTTTGATGAGTTTGGTTGATTCTTGATAGGTGAAGAAGGCTTGGAGAAAGGTTGAAGCAAAGAGGAATGGCTAGGAGTGAAGAGAGGACAAGGGAATAAGTGAAAATTGAACCGGGTTGCATGAAGTTAGCCCCAACGTTAGCCCCCTAACTTGGAGGCTAACGTTGGGCATGAAAATCACTCCCTGGGCTCCCACGTTTGAGCCAACGTTAGCCCCCTAACTTGGAGGCTAACGTTGGCACATGACATTGCAAAAAGGTGGCCAACGTTAGCTCCAACGTTAGCCCCCTAACTTGGAGGCTAACGTTGGAACTTGAGAGTTTCTCCCCTGGGCACCAACGTTTGCGCCAACGTTAGCCCCCTAACTTGGAGGCTAACGTTGGCACATGAACCACAAAGGGAGGGGCACCAACGTTTGCGCCAACGTTAGCCCCTTAACTTGGAGGCTAACGTTGGCACCACTAGCATATAAGGAAGGCCAACGTTAGGGTCAAAGTTAGACCCCTAACGTTGGCACCAACGTCCAAACCAGGGAATTTAGCTTGCTGATATGAAAAGTTAGGGGTCTAACTGAAAGTGCATAACTCAGCTATTAGACCCCTAACTTTGACCCTAACGTTGAGACCAACTTTGGCCAACTTCAAAAACCGGTTCAATTGGTTCACTTCGGTTCTTCTTCAATCTTCAAAGAGCAATCAACCAAGGCATCTTTCAACCCAATTCCACCAAGAACAAAGGCCCAACTCAAGGCTTGAAGATCATTTTGGAAAGTGTATAAATAGGATAGAATTCAAGTTATTAGGAGAGCTTTCCTTTTAGAATTTTCATAATAGTTTTCGGAGAGCTTTTGAACTTGAGTGAACTTTAATTTCTTGTTTTCATTGCTTTCAATTTCATTTTACATTTGTCTGGATCTTGAATTTGAGAATTGAAGAAATTCTGTTTCAATCTCAATCTTGGATCTCTCTGCTTTCTTTACTGTTAATTGCATTTCATTTCCGGTTCATTGTTCTTCATCTCTTTTCTTTGCAATTTACAATTCCCTTGCAATTGTCTTGTTGGATCTAGGAAGGCATTGAGATCTAGACTTGGTTTTCTAGTCTCTGGGTCCTGAGATCTAAATTTCCCATTTCAATTCTCTGTTTAATGCTTCTTATGTTCATTTACCTTTCTGCTTCATTTCCGGTTCAATCCCAATTCCCTTTTTCTCTTCTGTTTAATGCACTTTAACTTTTCCTTGATTAAATTCTGCAAATCCACATCCCAATCCCCTTTACATTTCAAGCAATTTACATTCCTTGCACTTTAAGATTCCGCAATTTACATTTCTTGCACTCTAAGTTTCTGCCATTTAATTTCTTGTTCTTTAAGATTCAGCAATTTAATTTCCTGCTTTCTTTAATTTCATGCAATTTACATTCTGCAAGTCACAAATCACTCAACCAACACTTGATTCGCTTGACTAAATCAACCACTAAACCAAAATTGCTCAATCCTTCAATCCCTGTGGGATCGACCTCACTCCCGTGAGTTTTTATTACTTGATACGACCCAGTACACTTGCCGGTTAGTTTTGTGATGTTTTGTGAGAGATTCGTTTCTCATCAAAATATCTCATCAAGTTTTTGGCGCCGTTGCCGGGGATTGATTAGATTGACAATGATTAAGTGAGGTGGTGATCTAGATCAAGCACTTTTTCTTTATTTTTTCTTTAATTTTTGACTAACCCACTAACTGTTTGAAGTTTTGCCTGAGCTAATAGAAACCTCATTCTAGCAATAGAGTGAAATTTCCTTGGCTCATCCTGCTAAATATGATTTTCATTGTTTGAAAAACAAACGAGAGGAGTGGTTTTCATTCATTTCTCTCTCAAGTTTGCCAACTGTTTGATACTTTGTGTCAACTGATCCTTCAATTATATCCTGGCCTGAATATGCTCTATCTCCACTTGAATTGGTTGTGACCGTGCAGATCATGGAAGGGAACTCAACAAATTCGAGCAATCATGAGAATAATACCCCCACCTTGGATGATAATGTAAACCATAGTTCGAAGCAACTATCCATAGCCATGAATGATGTTGCCCAATGGTTTGAAGCTTTTCCACAAGGAAGCATTATCGGATGGGAAGAACTGATGAATGGACTCCTAGTCAAATTTAACCCATCACAAGGAGCTGTTAAGCAAGAGGTAGAAGTGCATCCATTAGAGAAAGAAATTGAAGGTGCTCGTGCAGTAATAAGCCAAAACAAGCAGATGCATCAGCAGACTCTACAACAATTAGATATGATGGCCAAAAAAATCATTGAGTTGAGACATGCTGTAATACATACATACAACCTGACTCAAAGCTCATATGGGTGTAATCAAGCTGAACAAAGTTTTGGGGCCATTAATCGAGAGCAACAAAGCTATGAGCAACTACAAGCTCCAAGCAATCACTCTAGCATGCTCCAGAACAGGCCTCAGAATGATGTCTACAATCCACCCTGGAGAACTCATTCTAATGGGAGGGGGGTTGAGAACCAAAACCAAAGACCAAGGAACTTCAACTACAACAACCATTTCCCAAACTTGCAAAAACCATACAGCCCACCCTTCCAACCTCAGATACCTCTCAACCAACAACCTTCACAACACTATCATAGGACCACCAATTTGGGGGTCTTAATAGAGAAAATGATGGAACACCAAGAAATAACAAACAAAAACCAGGAAGCCTCATTGAAGATCCTGGAGAGTCAGATTGGGCAGCTCTCCAAGCAAATCTCTATTGAGAAATCTTTAAGCTCACTGCCCAGTGACACAATCTCAAATTTGCAACAACATCACCACACCATCTCACAGAATTCTCAAAGGATTTCCAATCTAGAAAGTGGAGTAGAGAGAATGATGACACATCTAAAAAGGATGAACAAACACTATGAGGACCTACTTGGGGGAATTGAGAAGCAAATAGAACAATTAGCCAAAAACATCACAGAAACAAGTAAGAAGGAAGCAAAGCCTCACTTAGTTGGACAATGGGACAAGGAGAAGAAGGCTCAGAATCTGAAATAAGCAAGCACAGAGGATGTCAAGCTAGTGACATTAAAAGAGCGCTTGTTGGGAGGCAACCCAACCTGAGGTAGTTTTCCTTTCATAACTATTTTAATAAAAGGATTAATTAGTTTATCTACATTGCAAAGAAGCTAAGTTTGGTGTTACACACCAAAACAATATAAGAGAGAATGAAAGATTCTAAGTTTAGTGTTTCACCAAAATCCCATCATAAAACACATTCTCGTTTTCTGCGTAATGCTAGCTTCAAGCATGATGAATGAACTAGTTAACTATTCTGCTGTTTCCTAGTTTTCAGTTTTATCATTTTTGAAAAAGAAAAAGAGTTTTACACATGGTTAATCCGATGCATTGGCAAGGTACTAAGTTTGGTGTCCCCACACCAAAGTAAGTTCAAAAAGCCCACAAATAAATCATGAAAATTAACCATTGTTTCTAAGTGCTTGGGGAACAAGCAACTTTCAATATCATTCCATACAAGCTGTTGGAAGGACTGAGCATCATCAACCAAAGAAACAAAAGATGAACCTAAAGGCCAGCAATGATGATGATGAGAAGAAGGAAAGCAAGTGAACTTCAACAGGTTGTATTGTTAAGTGATTGTTTACATCAAATATTGCTGTGATTGAAAGTTGGATTGTATCCTGATCTGCCCTGCCTATCTGCATAGCATAGTTTCTTTTTTTTTATATTACCCCTGCCTGCATAGCATAAGTCTTTCTTTATGATTCAATAAGCAAGATGCTTGATCATTCACAACATTCTTATCTTCAAAACTTGTTTGCACTCAATTTTCAAGAATGCATCACATGAAAGTTCTTTGAAAAGAAGGATTGAGGAATTAAACAATTTTGAGGCAAGCAAAAGATTAAGAGAAGTGGTGGTTCTGGTTGTGTGATAATGTATTGAGGTTGCATGCTTGTGAAAACTTGCATGGGAGCTCATAGGCGGGACATGAAGTTCAAAGAAGTATTGTGGAGATTCTCAAAAATCTATTGATCCAAGAAGCAGCAAACAAAACAAAAGAAAGAAAAGAAAATACAAAAACAAAAAGAACATGGTCCAAGGCTCTGAGCATCAATTACTAGGCAGAAAAGAAAGAAGAAACAATGACTCAAAGAGTTGTTAGCCTAGTAAAATGCTTGTGGTTGAAGTGTGTCAAGGAAAGAGGCTTGAGCAAGTAAATCCTTAGGGGTGCTTTAACACCTAATACCTTAAAACCAACTGGTTTAGGAGTATTGATTGAAAGCTTATCTAAAGAGCCGCTTTGAGACATGATACTTAGAGTCGAGGCCAAGGCACAGAAACTATAAGCTGCTTCAAGGTGATTACACATAAAGAGATCTCCATGGTACCATTTGGATGAAAATCCTAAGACCTACGACTCCCAATATGTAAGGACTAGTGAGCACTGAAGCCCTTGCATGAGCATATGATTTAGAGTTCAACCCACTGATACTTGATCACTTCACTCACTGCACTTTACAAGTGTTCCTCAATCCATCTTAATTGAAAGAACCTTGGAGCATAAATCTGTTTCTTGCTTGGGGACAAGCAAGCTTTAAGTTTGGTGTTGTGATGACAAGTCATCTTAGCCTATGTTAGCTAGTCTTTTTCTTTTAGTTTTCATTAGAATTATGCACTTTCTTAAGCCACAAGCAAGCTAATTGAGTAGATTTTCATGTTTCCCTTGATTGAACCAACCATATAAGAATTCATGCCATTTCATGAGGTTTTAGGCTATATTTGTTGCATATTATGAAAGATTGAATATCTCATGATTTTGAGCATAGCTTTGATGAGTTTGGTTGATTCTTGATAGGTGAAGAAGGCTTGGAGAAAGGTTGAAGCAAAGAGGAATGGCTAGGAGTGAAGAGAGGACAAGGGAATAAGTGAAAATTGAACCGGGTTGCATGAAGTTAGCCCCAACGTTAGCCCCCTAACTTGGAGGCTAACGTTGGGCATGAAAATCACTCCCTGGGCTCCCACGTTTGAGCCAACGTTAGCCCCCTAACTTGGAGGCTAACGTTGGCACATGACATTGCAAAAAGGTGGCCAACGTTAGCTCCAACGTTAGCCCCCTAACTTGGAGGCTAACGTTGGAACTTGAGAGTTTCTCCCCTGGGCACCAACGTTTGCGCCAACGTTAGCCCCTTAACTTGGAGGCTAACGTTGGCACCACTAGCATATAAGGAAGGCCAACGTTAGGGTCAAAGTTAGACCCCTAACGTTGGCACCAACGTCCAAACCAGGGAATTTAGCTTGCTGATATGAAAAGTTAGGGGTCTAACTGAAAGTGCATAACTCAGCTATTAGACCCCTAACTTTGACCCTAACGTTGAGACCAACTTTGGCCAACTTCAAAAACCGGTTCAATTGGTTCACTTCGGTTCTTCTTCAATCTTCAAAGAGCAATCAACCAAGGCATCTTTCAACCCAATTCCACCAAGAACAAAGGCCCAACTCAAGGCTTGAAGATCATTTTGGAAAGTGTATAAATAGGATAGAATTCAAGTTATTAGGAGAGCTTTCCTTTTAGAATTTTCATAATAGTTTTCGGAGAGCTTTTGAACTTGAGTGAACTTTAATTTCTTGTTTTCATTGCTTTCAATTTCATTTTACATTTGTCTTGGATCTTGAATTTGAGAATTGAAGAAATTCTGTTTCAATCTCAATCTTGGATCTCTCTGCTTTCTTTACTGTTAATTGCATTTCATTTCCGGTTCATTGTTCTTCATCTCTTTTCTTTGCAATTTACAATTCCCTTGCAATTGTCTTGTTGGATCTAGGAAGGCATTGAGATCTAGACTTGGTTTTCTAGTCTCTGGGTCCTGAGATCTAAATTTCCCATTTCAATTCTCTGTTTAATGCTTCTTATGTTCATTTACCTTTCTGCTTCATTTCCGGTTCAATCCCAATTCCCTTTTTCTCTTCTGTTTAATGCACTTTAACTTTTCCTTGATTAAATTCTGCAAATCCACATCCCAATCCCCTTTACATTTCAAGCAATTTACATTCCTTGCACTTTAAGATTCCGCAATTTACATTTCTTGCACTCTAAGTTTCTGCCATTTAATTTCTTGTTCTTTAAGATTCAGCAATTTAATTTCCTGCTTTCTTTAATTTCATGCAATTTACATTCTGCAAGTCACAAATCACTCAACCAACACTTGATTCGCTTGACTAAATCAACCACTAAACCAAAATTGCTCAATCCTTCAATCCCTGTGGGATCGACCTCACTCCCGTGAGTTTTTATTACTTGATACGACCCGGTACACTTGCCGGTTAGTTTTGTGATGTTTTGTGAGAGATTCGTTTCTCATCAAAATATCTCATCACCTACTTGGAAGACCATTCCTGAAGACATCAAAATTCAAATTGGATGCTTTTTCAGGAACATACTCCTTTGAAATAGATGGCCGCATAGTAATCTTCAATCTGAATGGAGTCATTGACAACCCCCCAGAAGATCGTTCTATCTTCCAGTGTGATGTCATAGACAAAAGTGTGGCTAAAGTTCAAAAAGAAGAGTTTGAAGAGAGGCACACTGGATAAGGTCCAAGTGTGGGGACCCTCTTAAATGACAATGAGGACACTTCGCCATTTTTACAAGCCCCAGATAATCCAGAGCCTGCCCATGATCAAAAGTTAGAATTGAAACCTCTCCCTCCACATCTCAAATATGCTTATCTCGAGGATGAGCAGAAGCTTCCGGTTATTATTGCAAGAGAACTGACTTCTCAACAAGAAGAGCAGTTACTTGATGTACTGAGGAAGCATAAGAAGGCAATTGGGTGGAGTTTGGCAGACATAGTGGGAATCAACCCTCAAGTATGCGAGCACAGAATATTTTTAGAAGAGGGAGTAAGACCTGTCCGTCAACCACAAAGAAGATTGAATCCCACCATCTTGGAAGTTGTCAAAAAGGAAGTGACCAGACTATTGGAAGCAGGTATCATATATCCCATTTCAGACAGTGAATGGGTAAGCCCAGTACAAGTGGTGCCCAAGAAGTCCGGAGTCACTACCGTGAAGAATGAGCATGGAGAGCTCATAGCAACTAGAGTTCAGAATTCTTGGAGAGTCTGCATTGATTACAGGCGTCTCAACCAAGCTACCCGTAAGGATCACTACCCACTTTCATTCATTGATCAAATGCTGGATCGCCTGTCAGGTAAATCACATTATTGCTTTCTAGATGGTTACACAGGTTATTTCCAGATTCATATAGCTCCTGAGGATCAGGAAAAGACTACTTTTACATGTCCTTTTGGGACTTATGCTTATAAGAGAATGCCCTTTGGCTTGTGCAATGCACCAGCCACCTTCCAAAGGTGCATGATGAGTCTTTTCTCTAATCTTATTGAGGACTGTATGGAAGTTTTTATGGATGATTTTAGCGTTTATAGTGATTCTTTTAACCTTTGCTTAGATGGATTATCTAGAGTATTAGATAGATGTGTTAATACGAACCTTGTATTGAATTTCGAAAAATGCCACTTTATGGTAAAGCAAGGGATTGTAGTAGGACATGTGGTATCTAATAATGGTATTTCTGTAGACCCAGCAAAGGTGAATGTTATTTCTAGTTTACCTTACCCCTCTTCTGTGAGGGAAGTCCGTTCATTCCTTGGCCATGCAGGTTTCTACAGGAGATTTATTAAGGACTTTAGTAAGGTGGCACTTCCCTTATCCAGATTGCTGCAGAAGGACATTGAGTTCGAGTTCAGTGACGATTGCAAACAAGCATTTGATAAGTTGAAGACTGCTCTAACTCAAGCCCCAATTGTGAGAGGACCTGACTGGAGCCAGCCGTTTGAAATCATGTGCGATGCTTCCAACCATGCAGTAGGAGCAGCGCTGGCTCAGCGTGAAGGTAAGGATCCTTTTGTTATTGCCTATGCGTCTAAGACTTTAGACACTGCCGAGTCCAATTATACTACTACTGAGAAAGAGCTACTTGCTATTGTTTTCGCTCTGGATAAATTCCAGGCTTATTTACTTGGTACTAGAGTAGTAATGTATTCGGACCATGCAGCTCTAAAGTATCTATTAGCTAAAAAGGAATCCAAACCAAGACTTATACGTTGGATACTGCTGTTACAAGAATTTGATTTAGAAATAAAGGATAGGAGTGGTAATCAAAATTTAGTAGCAGACCACTGGAGTCGCCTTGAACATATTAAGGATGATTCTACTCCTATAGATGATAATTTTCCTTTTGACAACCTGCAAGCAGTATCTGAGGTAGTCCCTTGGTATGCACCTGTTGCTAATTATTTAGTTAGCCGCACATTTCCTTCACATTTTTCTAAACATCAAAGAGACAAGCTGAAAAACGAGTCTAAATATTATATATGGGATGACCCATATTTATGGAGATGTGGCGCTGACCAAATAATTAGATGTTGTGTGCCTCAATCAGAATTCCAGTCCATTTTAGAGGCATGTCACTCATCTGAGAGTGGAGGACATTTTGGCCCTCAACGAACAGCTAGAAAGATCTTAGACTGTGGATTCTGGTGGCCTACTCTTTTTAGAGATGCTGCTGAGTTTTGTAAATCTTGTCACCCATGCCAGAAATTTGGTAACATATCCAAGAGGGATGAGATGCCTCAACAATATATGCTTTTCTGTGAAATTTTTGATGTTTGGGGCATTGACTTCATGGGTCCATTTCCAAATTCTAGTGGATATTTTTATATATTGTTAGCTGTGGATTATGTTTCCAAATGGGTGGAAGCAATTCCTACCCGCACTGATCATGCTAACACTGTTGTTTCCTTTGTGAGAAACCATATTATATGCCGCTTTGGATCACCACGAGCGATCGTGAGCGATCAAGGCACCCATTTTTATAACAGGAGACTAACAGGATTGATGAAGAAGCATGGGATAATCCATAAAGTTGCAACAGCTTACCATCCCCAAACTAATGGGCAAGCCGAGGTGTCAAACAGAGAAATTAAGCATATCTTGCAGAAGATAGTAAAGCCTCATAGAAAAGACTGGAGCACCAGACTACAAGATGCACTGTGGGCATACAGAACAGCATACAAGACACCCATTGGGATGAGTCCCTTTCGCTTAGTTTATGGAAAAGCTTGCCATCTCCCAGTTGAAATCGAACACAGAGCCTTCTGGGCAGTTAAAGAGTGCAACATGGAAATTGAGAAGGCCGGAGCTGAAAGGAAGTTGCAACTGCAGGAACTGGAGAACCTTCGCCTAGAAGCTTATGAGAATTCCAGAATTTGCAAGGAAAGGATGAAAGCTATGCATGATCAAAACATCAGGAAGAAAGAATTTCAACCTGGAGATTTCATCCTCCTTTACAAATCTCGACTAAGGCTAATACCCGGTAAGTTAAGATCAAAATGGGAAGGTCCATACAGAGTAGAGAAGGCTGAACCGTACAGAGTTTACCACCTAAGCCATCCTTCAAGCTCTGAACTTATTAAGGTTAATGGACACCGCCTGAAACTATACCATAGTGAGAAGGTGCAGAAAAGCAAGGAGCTTGAGATCCTCCACTTGGAAGATCCCCACATAGCAGCAGATTGAGCTAGTGGAGCGTCCAACTTACGAACGTTAAAGTAAAGTGCTTGGTGGGAGACAACCCACCGCGGTATGATCGTTCTTTTCTTCAATAACTCTTCTCTTCATTAATACTTTCATGCTTTTGCAACTACATGTCCTTATATTTCTTTAAAAAAAAAAAAATTTCGGCGCGCGACGCGATCGCACCAGCGACGCGTCCGCGTGGTAGGGGGAGTAAAGAAAAATAAAAAAGAACAGAAAGTTACGCAGGAGGAGCGCTGGAGTCGTGCCAATGGCACAAATTACCCCACGCGACCGCGTCGCTGACGCAACCGCGTCGCATGGAAATCATGGCCTCCCACGCGACCGCGTGCCCTGAGTTTTCGACGTAAAAGGGTGCACAGTCGCATTCTGTGCGAGAGTGATGCTAGATTGGTGCTGGAAGCACAATCCTTGTCACGCGACCGCGTCGCTGACGTGGCCGCGTCACCCATTTTATAACGCACACTCATGCGATCGCGTGACCCATGCGATCGCGTCACCCAATTTTGGCTATTAAAATAAATTGAACAGAGAGTTGTGCTGGAGCGAGGCTGCACTCGCGCCAGCAGCGCAACACGGGTCACGCGACCGCGTGACTGACGCGATCGGGTCTTCTTACCTGATGCGCACCCACGCAAACGCGTGTCCCACGCGGCCGCGTCGCATGCGCCGCACAGCTCAACCTAAATTGCCAAATTATCTTATCTTTCTTTCCTCCAAATCCTAATTTTTCTTTTCCCTCCTTCTTTCTTCCTTCTCCCTTCCCCTTTCTATCTCACACTCTCTCTCTCTCTCCTCCATTAACAAGGTTTTACCTTCTTCTTCCTTCTTTCTTTTTCTATCATTTTTTTATTATTCTACATGTATTTTCTTTTTCTTTTCTTCTTCTTTTAATTATTCCTATTTTCTTTATTCTTCTTTTCCCTTTTTACATGGTGTTAGAAATTTTTTGAGTCATTATCCCTCATTATATGCTTGTGACTTGTTACAATTTATTTGACAATTATTATTATTTTTTTAGGGATTGCTTGTATGTTCAATTTCATACTTTTTATATCTTGTTTAACATGCATGCCATGTGTTTGTGAAAAAGCCTATATAGCACTATGCACTTTTCTACATTACTTTACTCTACTATTCAATGCTTACTTTTCACAAATTCTCCTTCTTATTTTATTAATTGAATTTAATTGTCAATACAAACGTGATGGTTTGTTACAAAGTAATAGTCTATGCTACTCATGCCCTTTGCCAGCATGCCAATAAACACCTTGCATTCATTTGTCTTTTATGCACTAGCTATTTTCCATCGTTGGCTTTTCACACGTACTCGCGAACATGTGTTAATGTCATCATATCTTAATGTGCATCCATCACCCTCTTTTCCATTTCCTTCCTTGCTGTACATCTCTTTGAATTTAATTTACTTTCTCTTCCCTTCTTTCAGGATGGCCACCAAGAAAGGAAAAGAGAAAGCTACTTCCAAACCACCAGCAAGAAGAGGAATTAAACGAACATTAGTGGCAGAGCCTTCTTCCACCGCAGTCAAGCCCTCAACAAAAAGAGTTAAGAGGATAATAAAGGTTGATGAAAAGGAGAAAGCCTTTCCAGCAAAGGACGCCGCGCGATTTCCCAATCGCTACTGTGAGCAGATGTTCCCTATCCTAGCAGAAAGGAACTACAACAATGAATACCTTCTTATCCTGCCGTCTAATATTGCTACCTTTGTTGAGCCACAAATTGAACGAAGACAATGGGGTTTCCTACGGAGACAGCCAAGGCAGGTCAATCTCTCTTGGGTAGTTGAGTTCTACTCCAACTTCTACATATCGACCCTGCAGTCTGTTTATGTCCGGCAGAAGCAAGTGCCCATTACAGAAGAGGCCATCCAGCAAGCTCTGAGTCTTCCCCCTTTTCCAGCAGGAATGGACGCTTTTCAAGAAGCCACCCTTCAGCGCCAGAGATACCAATTTGACTGGGACTCCGTTCTCGGAGTCATTGCATTACCTGGCAGCCGTTGGATCTACGGATACCACCGTACCCGCCCTAAGGGAATCTTGGCTTCCGCACTTACCTCGGAGTCTCGCGTATGGGCACAGATCATGTCCCATTACGTCTTTCCGAGCACTCATGAGTCCTCCTTCACTGCAGACATGGCTGTTCTACTATGGTGCATCCTTACAGACCAACCTCTGAATCTCTCAAGACACATCCGGAATGCTATGGAGCATGTACAAATCGCAGGCAACCTACCTTTTCCCGCCCTGGTCTCAGATCTTGTCTCAGCAGCCGGAGTCTCCTACAGAGCTGGGGACACTAAAGCCATGCTTCCATGGGATGATCAATATGTCCCTAATGGGAAATACCTCAGACTTTCAGCAGCCACTACAAGCCAGCCTACTGAGCCAGTTGAAGATATTCCTTCTTCAACACCACAAGCATCTACCACTGAGAAATTGCTCCAGCAGATACTTGAAAAGTTGGATCGGCATGAACTGAAAGCTAAGATGAGAGAGCGCCGTAACAAGCGCCGATTCACATACCTCAAGAAGCTGATCATGGGCAAATTCAAGGACTCAGACACTCCGGACTCCACTTCTTTTACCAGCACCGGGAGCCATGATGGTCCCGACTGTGGAGATACTGCCACCAGCCCACCCCTGTTCCTGACAAATGGCACCGAGGACGGTGCAAAGCCTTAAGTGTGGGAAGGTCGGTCAGTACCTGACTTCCGGAGGTAATTTCTCTTCTCTGTACACCAATAATTAGAATATTTTAGTTAGATTTTCTTTCTTTTATAGAATAGAATAAATTGCATAGGTTAGAATAGTTGCATGCATGTTCTACTTGATTGAAAAGACAATAAGTTTCTTTTAAAAATCTATCTTTGGAATAAAATTTCACTAATTTTTCAAAATTTTTATGATAAATCTGCTTGAGTTGTATTTGGAACATGATGTTTGAGCTAAAGAACACACAACCTGTGAAAGATTTGAGCCTTTATGTATGGTTACATCATTTAACCATAATTATTTTATTCTTGTGTGTTTACTTCTCTATGATTGTAATCTATATTTTGTTTTATCTTATATGTCCAATAGTTATTATATTTGCATGCTTGCACATGATTGAGGCCATTATTTGTTTAAACTCACTCATCCAAATTAAGCCTACCCTTTTCAATTACCTTTGTTAACCACTTTGAGCCTTTAAAACCCCATTTGTTCTATATTTTACCACATTACTAACCTTAAGCTGAAAAACAATTGCATATCCTAAATTGAATCTTTGGTTAGCTTAAGATAGAATTGTGTGTGCTAGTTAAATATGGGAAATTATGGGAACAAAAGTTGTTAAGGGAATGTGTCATAAAAATTGAAGGGGAATTTGGATACCTACTCATGTGAAAATATAAGAATGAAAAATCTATGTGCATTGATAAGCTTTATTTATTCAAAAAAAAATATGAAAAATCAATAAATAAGGAGACAAAATTACCCCAATGTTAAATTCAGAATTCAAAGATCAATGCACATATGATAGAATTAAAATACAAAGTTGAAACATGAGTATGGGTTGAAAAAGGGAATTATGGGTAGCTAAGCATGAATTTAAAAGTATATAGAATATATGTATATTAGGTGAGAGCTTAGGTTAATTAAAGATTCAATTTATAAAGCTCACTTAGCCATATGTATACCCTTACCTGCACCTTGGCCCCATTACAACCCTGAAAAGACCTCATGATGTTTGCATTGGTATATTAACTGTTGTTGATTGGTTAAGAGAAAAATAAAAGTTAGAAAACATGACTAGAGAAGAATAGAGTGATTACCCTATACACTAGAGATTAGAGCGTACATACATTATCAGTGAGGGTTCAATGCTTGAATTTTCATATTTCCTGCTTTCATAAGCCATCTTCTTGCACTTTTATCGGTTTTATTGTATAATGATAGAATTAGTGGAATTTGATTTGTAACTGTTTTGAAGGGCTTATTTACTTTTGATCAAGTGGACAATAATCATATAGTTGCATTTATTTATATATGTAGGATTGCATTGCATTTCATGAGTTTCTACATGTTCATACTCATTTCCTTGTCTCCTTCAATTTAGCATGAGGACATGCTCATGTTTAAGTGTGGGGAGGTTGATAAACCACTATTTTATAGTTTATATTGTGTTTAATTGTGTGGTTTTGTCATGATCCTTACCCACTTATTCATCAATTTAGCATGCATTTAGATTTCCTTCCTAAATTCAGTACATGTTTGAAAATTGCTTCCTAGAGACTTTAATTATTTAATTTTAATTCTCCTTTATTCCATTCGATGCCGTGATCTGTGTGTCAAGTGTTTCAGGCTTTATAGGGCATGAATGAGATGGAGATTAGAGAGGAAGCTAGCAAAAATGGAAGGAACACAAGAATTTGAGGAGATAACCAGCGAGAAGTAACGCGGTCGCGTGGCTCACGCGACCGCGCGAAGGAGCGCAAATCGCAGTGACGCGGCCCCATGACTTGCGCGGCCGCGCGGATTGGAAAGCGCAAGCGACGCGGTAGCGTGGACGACACAAACGCGTGGAGAGGAAAAATCGCAAGCGACACGTCCGCATGGATGACGCGATCGCGTGACATGCGCGATCTGCATAATCTGCAGAATTCGATGGGGGTGATTTTGGACCATATTTCGGCCCAGTTTTCGGCCCGGAACAGCAGACTAAAGTCAGAGAATATGCAGAAACAATACACACATTCATTTAGTAGTTTTAGATCTAGTTTTTCACTCTCTTAGGTTTTTCTCTCTAGTTTTTAGAATTTTGATTTTCAATTGGTCTTAGCATTGGAATATTGAGAAGAGTTATTTCTTCATCAAGACTTCATCATTCTAGTTTGTTCTCTTAACTTGGTTTTATTCTTCCATGTTCTTTGTTATGTTCAATTTTGTCATTCAGATACTTTTATGATTAATTGATGCAAGGATTATTTCTTTTTAATTCAATTTCAATTCCAATAATCATGTCTTCTTTTAATTCCCTTTCATGTGCTATGGATTCTTTATTTACAATGCGTGAGTAGTTTCATTACTTGATGGGGAGTTGATTAAAATGAACTCTTGAGTTGGAAGGATTGAAGGAAAAATTTGTAGTTGGGTTAAATGTTGGATTGCTATCCTGTCACCAACTCCAATCCCTTTGAACTAAGTGGGTTGTAACCCGTGACCAGATCTGGCATTCCAACTTGTTTGACTTTCCCTTACCTAGTAAAGGATAACCAAACAGAGTAACCATTAATTATAAATCAATCTTAAAAATTACTCCATCAATGATAGAGATTCTAACTAATCAATTCCCAGTCAAGGCTTTTATTTATATTATTTAAAATTCCTCAATTTAAATTCCAATTTACTTAGCTCAACTTCTTGGAACATCTGATTAATAAAATAGCACACTTTTCTGCAACTCGTTGGGAGACGACCTGGGACTTAAAACTCCCAGTAATTTTAATTTAAACTCTCTGTGACATATTTCTAAATTGATAGGCAGATTTTCGGTGAGTTAAGAACTATACTTGCAACGTAACCATTTTAATAAATTTTTAATTCGCCAGCTTCTGCTTCCCATCAGAGGAGCGCCAGAAGGAGCATCAGAAGTTGATGGAGGGTCAGCTAGACGAACTCAAGGAGTGGCGATCACTTTCCTCGGCCCAGAAGAACTCGGCACAGGCGGCTTCACTTGCACTTGGGAAGATCCCTCCCCGGCCGCCTTGGCCGAGATGTTTTGAGCAGCAGTCGCTTTCTTCGCCCTCTTTTAAGCCTTCATGGAATCATTATTTTTTGACATCTCTACAAACACAAAATCAGTAACAGTAAAAGGTTACAATCATAAGATAAGAAAACCAAACTAAGAAACAAGTATAAAAACAAGTCAGGCAAGTACCTAAAACAGTCCGGACAAGGGATGGGTCATTCATAAACCTCTTTGTATCAAGATGGGGTGGTTTTCCCCATAAATCCTCAAGAATAACAACAAAGGCATGCTCAACATCGTCAAGCATCTCCCAGGTATAGCGAGACACTCTCACATCCTTCTGCCACTCTAGGGGGAAGGACGGCTCATCATTCTCATCAAGAAAAAAGGGGCGGGCCCCCTCGACAGAACGAACTTTAAAGAAGTAATTCTTGAAATCCTTAAAGGACTCATCATACATAGTAAAAACTTTATGGCCCTGGGTAGACCTAAAAGAAACCCAGAAAGCTTTCTTTTTTGAAGAACCACCAGGCTTGGCGGAAACAAACAGATAAAGGAAGAGAGTCTGAGAAGGTATTACACCTAATTCTTGGCAAAGTAACTGGAAAATTTTGATAAAACCCCAGGAATTCGGGTGAAGTTGGGATGGGGCAATATTACACGACCACAACAGGTTGGTCTCAAAAGCAGTAAAAGAAAAAGTAATGTCCAGTTGACTGAAGAAATACTCATATGCGTAGAAGATGGGACGCTCCCCCTCGATGGAGGTCGGAAAACAAACCCTCTCATTTGAATCAGGAGCAACAAGCTCATAATCCCTCTCCCGGGCACTGTTACCACAAATTCTATGACGCTTCCTCAGCTCTATGCAAAATTCAGCATCCACAACAGAAACACACATCAAGACAAGGGAGTCCAGCCAATCGGACATCCCCTCGAAAACTCTGGAAGACATCTCTACAATGTTATTGCGAGAAGACATGAGGCCAACTAATCCTACAATAAGAAAAGAAGATGGGATTACTAAAAATACCTCGGACGAGGGATAAAACAACTCGATCAAAACAATACAGGCGAACAAAACAGAAAAGGAAAACCCCAAGACTCAAACCAAAGTCCCGGGGCATCCTTTGGAGGCAGTAACAAAGTAAGGTTTTCAGGAAAAATCTATAGCTCGCACCCCAGCACCTCTTAAACAAGAAAAGAAGACCGCAAATAGCAAGCATTTTTTCATCAAAAGTGAAACACAAAAAGTCATCAAAATCACCGCCTCGTAGACCACCAGCAAAAAGCATGTGTCTCTAAACATCAAAACACGACAAGTAAAAACCAGCAAAGGTGCAACCTTTTTTCAAAGTCAGACAAAAAGCAATCTTCAAACAAAGCGATGAAAAGATGCAGATTTTCTGGGTATTAGTATCAGATAGAAAAGAACATGCAAAAACCCTAAAAAGAATCAAGCAAACAGGAAAGGCAAAAAAGGATCATGCAGAAGATGAAGAAACTCCCAGAACGCACATATCAACAACAATCAGACGCGACAAAAATAGAAAGATCCAAACTTTCTCTAAAGTAAAATCAAAACTTCATCGCAAAGCCAAAACAGCGAAGGAAGAAGAAAAGACGAATGGAACTAACCTGGAGAAGAAAGAAGCTTCAAGAAAAAAGAAGACGTAAAAATGAAAGCTGCCCAGAAAATCGCCAAACGACGCTTCAACGCAAGAAGAGCAGAAGTGTGGGCAAAAGACAGAGAACGGGAGAACAAAGGGAAAAGTTACGAAGAGAAGCGAAGAAGGGAAACCGTTTTCTGATCGCAAATTCAAAAAGGCCACAAGGAAAAACGGGGCAATTAATACCAATTAATGAAGGTATTAAACCCTCGCACATTTCCAAAGCAATGATATAAAAATGCGCGCTTTTAGAGGAAAACGTTCTACATTCAAAAGCTGCTACAAAAGAATCGATGAAATGCTTGAGTTCGGCTTCATTAGTGAAGGACCGAAGTCAAGGACTCGACCCTAAAATGAAAGAAGACCGAGCTCAAGTAGGGGCACTGTTCATACCCTGGGTCAGCTGTCCGAGCCGGGATGTTCAGTAGAAAAGCGACCGACCTCTTTAAGTCAAGCGGACCGACTTCTTTACGAAGAAATCGGCCAATTCGATAGGAAAGCCCAAAAAGGGCCCAACTCAAGGAACACGACCCAAATCCAAAGGCCATCCAGGCCTATAGAGATAAGGGCGGTTCCGTTGAAGGTAAGCTGACCTCACCCAAAGATAAGATAAGATAAGATAAGATAAGTAACTTATCTTATCCAGAAAGGTCACTCTACAACCATTATAAATACACTGAAGCACCCAGGTATAACTCATACTCTGATTCTACTAAAAACCTGCTTAATACCCTTGCTAACTTAAGCATCGGAATCCCTTGCAGGTACCCCCCACCCTCCGGTGGCGAAGGATCAGCAGTGCAGCCAGTCAAACAAGTCGGTCACGACAGCTCCGGTCATTTCCTACCAACCGGATACAGCGGTACCGACCAGTACAGAAGATCTCATCCAAGATCGACCTCCAGTTTCAGGTAACCCTCGGAACAGAAAGGAAGTCAATCAGGCACTGGAAAGCACGAAGAAATGCCCAGGAATTTGGATGTAACTACGAGGGCGCGCAGTTAAGCTGAGTCAACACATCACACTCGAAGGCGGAGAAAGGAAAACGAACACGCAACTCGATTAGACAGGGCATGTACATATAAAAATAATGCCAGTCACCCTCCTCTCACAAACCCTATCTTCACCGGAACACGGAAGGAGCTCAATCAACAAACCAGAACCACCTTTCACAAACTTCAACCCATCCGATTCCCGCAACGAGTCAACACTAGTATAGGACGAAGAACGGGTCCTGACATCATCTTGAACCCAATGATAGGGGTCATCCATCTTAACCTCAACAGCTTTCAATTTTTCTTTCTCCTTTTCTCTCGCCATTACAAAGAAGAAACAGGGATATTCAATAAAAGAAAACTAACCTTTGGAAGTCATGCTAGGTCAAACAAGAAGGAAGAATTCGAAAGAGTAGGACGTCGAAAATGCAGCAGAAATTATTACAACCCACTAACTTAGTGGACAAACAGGTAAGATAACCGCCCCAAATCTTGAAAACCCAAACGCCAAAAAAGGGGTAATTAATGAAAGCACAATCCACAACACTTTTTCAAATTTCCTACCAATACTGCCCATATCTCTTCCACAGCCCTTTAGTAAATAAAATTAAAAGCCCAAGTTACAAATACCCAGGCCGAGAACAAGCAAACAATATCCACAATAAGCTTGCTCGTCACCCAAGACAAGGAGACAAACAAGCTTGGGGGCTATGACGTGTACCCCTTAAATCTCGGAGATTACCTTTTCACTGTAACTGACTAAATATCTCGGAACTAAGGGCAGACTACAAACGTAACTTGGTCATAGTCACACGCAAGTCAGATATTATCTTCAGCCCGTTACTAACAAACGGAGCTCAGCAAGAATATCAGAACAAACACAAGAGCATAAGCCCTACACTCATCTATATAAACAAACCAAGTAACTCATATGGGATCAGGTCACATAACTCACTCTAGTTTTATTTCCATTACTCTCTCATAATCCATATTCTTACTTGAGCGTCGGAGTGCTTTTTGCAGGTGCCCCTGCCGCCGTGTTTCAAGGTGCCGAGGTTCCTTTATAGCGCTGCTCCCTGGACGACATATAACTCGCCCCAGAAACCGAGCAGTCGACCTAGAAGTTCTATACCTCGACTTACCTAGGACGGAACATCTGGCGCCCACCGTTCGGTCAGAAAGTTAATCTAACCCCACTATCTTTTCTATATTTCACATTACATTTCTTTTTTATGCAGGGTTTTTCAACCTTCCAACATGGCCGATAACAGAGTTCCCCAACTCACTCAGGCCGAACTTATGGCCCAGATGGCCGAGCTACAAGCAGAAGTCAGAAGACTCGCTGAACTGTCCACCCAAAATAGTGCCAGTAAACATGAGGAGAATGGTCCCAAAGGCCCAGTCAAAGGCAACACAGACCTACTAAGCATCAACCCTCCGAAGGAGAAACTGACCTTAGACAATCCGTTTTCCGAAGAAATCACCAATTACCAGATGCCAAAGAATTTCACACTGCCTTCCTCGCTCGAGCCATATAAGGGGATTGGTGACACCCGGGCTCATATTAAGAAATTTCAATCCATGATGTTTTTTAATAGCCCTAACAATGATCCTGTACTTTGCTGGGCTTTCCCTACTTACCTTGACGGCACTGCATTACTTTGGATTTCAAAATTACCTGCAGGTTCAATCTTTTCTTTTGAAGAACTGGCGAAGTCTTTCATCGACTACTTCGCAGCGGTACGGATATACGTACACGGATCAGATTACCTCGGCACCATCTGCCAAGGTCCTCAAGAAATCTTGAAAGACTACATGACCCGGTTTGCAGAAGCAACCATGGAGATACCAGACCTTGACCCTACTGTCCACCTACATGCCCTGAAGTCCGGTCTCCGACCCGACAAGTTCAGAGAAACAATCGCGGTTACTAAGATAAAGACGTTAGAAGAATTCCGAGAAAGGGCGACAGGACAAATGGAGATTGAGGAGCTTCGTGAAGCCGAAAGAACAGAAAGAAAACAACCTAGAAGGGAGGAAGACAGAACGACAAGGTCGGTGAATAACAAAGACTCCAGAAAACCTTTCAAGCTCACCCCGAAATTTGACAACTACACCAGATTCAACACAAAGAGGGAGAAGATAATTAAAGAAATACTCAACGCTAAAATCATAAAACCTCCAGCAAGGGCAGGAAGCTATCAAGACCAGCGATTTGTTGACAAAAGCAAACACTGTGCTTTCCATCAGAAGTACGGACATACGATTGATGAATGTGTGATAGCCAGGGACCTATTAGAGAGATTGCTCGGCAAGGCCTCCTAGACAAATACATCGAAGGAAGAAAACACAAAGAAAGTAGCAGAGACCAAGAAGAACGACACCAAACCCCGGGAAACAAAGAAGACAATAAATGGTCAAACAACACTCCACCAAAAGGCATTATAAACTGCATATCCAGAGTATTCGCCGGGGGAGGTGAAACAACCTCGGCGCGAAAATGAAGCTACCGCGCAATGCTGGCAATCGAAGGAGCAGCACCTCAAAGCAACAAAGATGCGCCTGACCTCAAAATCACTTTCAGTCAGAAAGACATATGCTCAGCAGCACCAAACTTAGACGATCTAGTGGCAATCTCTATCCAGACAGGCGAATTATTGGTAAGAAAAGTCCTTTTGGACCCAGGTAGCAATGCATATGTCCTTTTCTACTCTACTTTTCTAAAAATGAAATTATCTGAAAAACGCATGCAACCCTCATCCGGATAATTAGTAGGATTCTCTGGAGAAAGGGTCCCGATCAAGGGTTACATATGGATCAAGACGACGATGGGAGAGGACTCATTATCACGAACCATCGATATACAATATCTAATAGTTGATTGCCCAAGTCCTTACAATATTATTCTTGGAAGACCTGCTCTGAACATGTTCAAGGCAGTAGTATCCACTTTTCATCTATGTGTTACATTTTAGGCACAGGACGGTAGGATAGCTACACTCCATTCAGACCGCTAACAAGCTTGGCAATGCTACAATGCAAGTCTAAAGAGGTCGGCTGTAAGACGAGAATTTCAACAAGAGGTCAAGATAATTCACAGCACAAACGAGGTATTGTCACTAGTAGAGCTTGACCCCAGAGGGGACACTCAGGAAAGACCCCAACCTACAGACGAGCTTCAGGAAGTTCCACTGACGTCAAAACCAGAACAAGTCACATACATCGGCCAAGCACTCCAGGGACAAGAAAGATCGGAACTCATAAAGGTGTTACAAGCCAATGCCGATCTGTTCGCTTGGACTCCCGCGGACATGCCAAGTATAGACCCGAACATCATTCGCCACAAACTCGCCACTGACAGAACAATCCGACCTATAGCTCAGAAGAAGAGGAACCTTGGGGCGAAAAAATCAAAGGCGGCCTTAGAAGAAACCAGAAAGCTTTTCAGTGCCAACTTCGTCAAAGAGATCCGCTTCACCACATGGCTATCAAACGTGGTAATGGTAAGGAAAAATTCAGGTAAATGGCGCATATGCGTCAACTTTACAGATCTGAACAAGTCATGCCCTAAAGATGCCTACCCTTTGCCAAGCATTGACAAGCTTGTAGACAATGCATAAGGTTTTAAAAGCTTAAGCTTCATAGATGCATACTCTGGTTATAACCAAATCCTCTTGCACCCAGAAGACCAGAGCAAAACAGCCTTTATAACTGAACATGGAAATTTTTGTTACAAAGTAATGCCATTCGGTCTAAAGAATGCAGATGCAACATACCAGCGACTGATGGACAAGGTCTTCCGCAATCAAATAGTTCGGAATATGGAAATCTACGTCGACGATATGGTCGCCAAGACCACCCCAGGAAGATTCCACTGTGACGACCTCAGAGAAATATTCGAGCAGATCCGAGCATACAACATGAGACTAAACCCGGAGAAATGCGCCTTTGGGGTACAAGGAGGCAAGTTCCTCGGATTTATGTTGACCTCACGAGGAATTGAAGCAAACCCTGAAAAATGTGACGCAATACTCAACATGGCGAGCCCTAGAACAATGAAAGAGGTACAACAATTAGCAGGACGAGTAGCTACCCTGTCACGGTTCTTACCAGCGGTATCAAGCCGATCATATCGCTTCTTCCAGACAATATCAAAGAATAAGAAATTCGAGTGGACGGATGAATGCGAGACAGCATTTACCAAGCTCAAAGCCATCTTATCATCACCACCAGTGTTACAAAGACCAGAAGTCGGTAAACATGTATACTTATATTTATCCGCTTCTAATTACACTTTAAGCTCGACTCTTGTCATTGGGAGAAGAAAAATACAGCAGTCAGTATACTTCGTCAGCAGAGTCATGCAACCAACAGAACAAAGATATCCGAAAATAGAACAGCTGGCCTTGGCACTAGTGATAACAGCAAGAAGACTCAGGCACTATTTTCAAAGCCACACAATAATTGTAAGAACAAACCAACCATTAAGGCAGATACTGACAAAGCCAGAACTAGCCGAACGACTGACCAAATGGTCTGTCGAGCTCTTCAAAATAAAAGCACTATTCTCTCTTCTAAATTCATTTTAAAACATATTCTTATTATATAATTTGATTACAATATTACAATTATATTACAATTAGCATTTAATGAATAATACATAAGTATATTAATTTGAAAAATATCTTTATTATAATTATATAAAATCAATATTTAATGCATTATTAAACTAATTATGAATCAAAAATATTTTTAATCATTTTAATTATATTGATACAATTCTAATTCTCATTCATTATGCAATAATTTTATTAGTGGCAAGTTGCATTAATGGTGACCCATTTATATTGATATCCATTGATGATGATGATGATAATAGTAGATATCAATAATTAAATGCTAAAATAATTGTCAAACATTGTTTGCCTAACTTTAATTAGTTAACAAATTTAATTTTAATTGCTATGTTTTATTTTCTATATAATTATGTTAATTGTCAATCATTATACATCAAATTAGTATTTAATACATAATTATATTAATTGTCAATAATTATTTTATAATTATACATCAAATAAGTATTTAATACATAATTACGTTAATTGTCAATAATTTTAATTTTCAATCATTGTAATATAATTTTAAATTAATTGTAATTTCCAGCAAGTTGATATTGATATCCACCTTAAAAAATAAAAAAAATCTATAATTCTAATCATGATAAAAATGCATATGATACCATAATTGCTTATTCAATTACGGCAAATATATGATGTATAACGTAAATAACAAAAAATTAACTTAATAATAACTAATTTATATAATTATGTTTGTTCTAATAAAGGCTATATATATAGTGTCTTTTTTGTAGTTTATGAGCCTAGATCTGAGAGTCAACTTATTTTTTTTAATTTATTATTTTTCTTTGACTACTTCATGGAATAAAAATGTATTCTTCATTTTTCATCGAAATTGATCCTTTTAAGGTACAATTTATAATTTTTTATAGTATTCTTTATGTACTCATTCTATTATATTATTCTTTTGATAATTTAATAATTGTTCTTACTCCAACTTATTCTTTTTGTCTAATGTTCTAGTGCGATTGTCTTTTGCCGGAATTGTTTACAATGCACCACATGCATCAAATACCATTTCAAGTTGTATTCACTGATTCGGATTCTAATTACATGGATATAAGCGTCCAACGAAGGGGCAATAAACTCTGTTTTACCAATGATGGTTGGATCTACTCACATATTATGACCAACCTAATAGAATGCGGGTAAAGTTAGTTTTCTTGGGAGAAGCTCGATTTTTATTGAGAATTGCTTCCACGGAGCTTTGTAGGCCAAGTTCAAATTTCATTCCCTCCATGCTTTCTACGTTTACCCAAAAGTTTTCAAAGTAGAGCACATAATGATATTGAATTTCCTCAATTTAAGTTCAGTTTTGGTAAATTCGTGTCAAACTCGGAGATGCAATTTCAACGATTGGTAATATATTCAAATTTTCTTATTTTAAACTTTTCGTAATTAAAATAATTTTATAACATATTGTGATTTTTTTTCGGAAATTACCAGCCTTCTTTTGCATCAACGCAATGCCATTGTAGAAAATAAAAGTCAGTTTAGTTTCTCGGTATGGCAATTCTATACCTTGATGTATTGCATGGATAGCGGATGATGAAACTTATTTCACAAGGGGATGGTCTGAATTTGCACGAATTCTAAATGTTCGAACTTATGATGTTGTTTCAGTTGGTTGTCATTACAAGAATGACTCTAATCTATACATGTTTAAGGACTAGAATAGATTAAATATTATTTAAGTAGTTTAGTTCTAATATTTGTATTTGATTAAATTAGTTTTAGATTAATTTAAATTTAAATTGTGGTCTCAATTTATATATTAGACTATTCTTTTTTAATATGTTATTTTTAAATTTTTTAATATGAAGTTTCATTTTTTTTTCTGTTTTTAAGTTATTTTCATGTTATTTTTATTTGCTCTTAGTATAACTAAGGAAAAAAAATAGTTAAGTTAAAAAAATTATAAATAATAAATATTATTTTTGATATAACAATTATTTTAATCAATTATGTAAAATTATTGTAAACAAATAATAAAATAATTTGGTACAAATAAATCAACAATAATATTTATTAAAAGTTTTACACATTCAATAATATTCTTAGTTGTGTTTGAATTTTGATAATAAATTTAATTTAGTTATTTTATATAATGAATACATTGGAGATTATATCATTCTTTATATAATATGAAATTTTAACTAATGAAAATAAGGTGGCAATTTCTCATGAATTCATTTTTTCTCTAAAATGAAAACACTTTTCTCTCTCAATTTATTTTAGAAAAATAATTTTATTATAATTATATTACAAAATTAAAATTACATTACAATTAATATTTAATGAATAAGGCATGATTATACTAATTTAAAAAATATCTTTATTATAATTATATAAAATCAATATTTGTTACATTATTAAACTAATTATTAATCAGAAATATTTTTAATCATTTTAATTATATGGATACAATTCTAATTCTCATTCATTATGCAATAATTTTATTAGAGATAAGTTGTTGCGTTAATGGTGACCCATTTATATTGATATCAAGTAATAATAATAATAATAATAATAGATATCAATAATTAAATGCTAAAATAATTGTCAAACATTGTCTACCTAACTTCAATTAGTTAACAAATTTAATTTTAGTTGTTATGTTTTATTTTTTTACATAATTATGTTAATTGTCAATAATTTTTTTATAATTATACATCAAATCAGCATTTCAGATATAATTATGATAATTGTCAATAATTTTAATTTTTAATCATTGTAATGTAATTTTAAATTAATCATAATTTCCGACAAGCTGGCATTGATATCTACCTGAAAAAATTAAAACAAAAATCTATGATTCTAATCATGATAAAAATGTATATGATAAAAATGTATATGATATGCTAATGGCTTATTCAATCATGGCAACTATATGATGTATAACATAAATAATAAAAAATTAACTTATTAAATAACTAATTTATATAATTATGTTTGTTCTAAATAAAGGCTATATAGTGTTTTTTTTTTTTGTGATTTGTGAGCCTAGATATGAGAGCCTAACTCATTTTTTTTAATTTATTATTCTTCTTTGACTACTTCATAGAATAAGAATGTATTTTTCATTTTTCATAGAAATTGATCCTTTTAAGGTACAATTTATAACTTTTTATAGTATTTTTTATATACTCATTCTATTATATTATTTGTTTATAAATATTTTTAATAGATTTATAAGTGCTAATAATTTTTATATTTAATTTATTTTACAGTGTGATAAAATTCATTGTTCAATCAAGAGTTATTTGGCAAAGATGTTTGAGAATGAACTGATTGAGGGGAGGGTCTATGTCTTCTCAAATTTTGTGATTGAGGAATCAAGCGGAATTTATCTTCCAACTGCACACATGTGTAGAATAACTTTTAAGAAGGAGTCACGTATAGTAATACAGTCGATAATCATAAAATTTTTTACAATCATTTCAATTTTCTTGCTCATACTGATATATTGAAACAAACAAATGAACAGTCAAACTTATTTGGTACGTAGTTAATTTGTATCAGTCTATACAAAATTGCTTTTTTTTTTATTTTAATTTTTGCCAAGAAATTATATAATAGCATCATTTTATCAATAACATAAATTTTAATATTTAATTTATGCAAATGTTTAAAATTGTATTGTGAAATTTTTAAAGGTATATCATTTTATTAATATATTGTTAGTTTTATCGTTTAATATAGAATAAATTGATAAAATCTCTTTAATTTATAAGTAATTTATTATATTATTCATTAATTGGTCATTAATTTAATACTTTTAATTCATTTATTTTAGTTATATGTTATTGGATTCTTGACCGAAAAAAGAGAGCTTATATCATGGTCAAAAATAAGGAGAAGTGGTCACTTCATTGTGGTTAATCTTCATGATTTACAGTATGTAAAATTTTAATATTTCACAACGAGATTTTATTTGGTAACAATTATCTATTCATATGCAAAATCTTTTATCTTTTTCACTGAAGAAACATCGTTAAAATTGACGGCAAAATCGATGGCTAGGCCGTCGATAATATTAAAATTCGACGGCAAAATGGACGGCGAAGGTGGTCGCTATTAAGCTTGTCGATTTTTTAAAATTCTAATAAAATCGACGGCTTGTTTAGCCGTCGATAATAATTTAATAAAATCCACATCTTTTCCGTCTGTAATATGGGTGTGAGAATTTTACATTCTTACTAAAATCGACAATATTGTCGTCGATATTATTATTTAAAATCGACGTCTTCTTTGTCGATAATTGATTCAATAAAATCGACACTCTTTGTGTCGATATTTAACTCAATAAAATCAACAACGCTTTTGTCTATAATATGCTTAATAAAATCGACAACGTCGCCGTCGATATTTGATTGAATAAAATTGACACAACTGCCGTCGACTTAATTATTTAGATTTGTCTATTTTAACTTTTAAAAGCGACAACTTTACCGTCGATTTTAATAGTTATATATTTTTTCTATTTGAAAAATAGTAAACAGTTAATACAAATGAACTTTTAAATATAAAAATAAAATTTATACAGAATATTAAATAACAAGACAAATAAAATTTTAAATATAAAAATAAAATTTATACTAAATATTAGATAATGAGTTTACAAACTTATCAAAATAATAAATAACCCTCTAATATAAAGACTCAAGACAAGATAAATAACTAAACTTAAACTTATATTCGTTTAAATTGTAATCCACTAATAATACAAAATATTCAAAGTAAAGTAATTAAATAACATACTCATATCGTCTAAATAATCATCTGAGTCATCAAAATTGTCAGAATCATCCTCCCTTTGAGAACTCAGTGGTTGTCCTGGTCGCTACAGAATAAGTGGGAGTTTTCTACCTGGGGCTGGGGTTGGGACTGGGGCTGGGGCTGTGCTTTTCTGAGAGTTTGGAAAAGTAAAAGGAGGAGGTGGGGGAACACGTGATCCAGAACTACTAGGACTCATGGCTCTCACTTACTCATTCAAGCTGCTCAACTGATGACTAAATTGATCCATCTGTGAGTTACTGGTATTGAGATCCTCACGCAAGGATTCAACAGTCTGTTGCCACTCTCTTTTCTCCCGTTGCTAGCGATCTTCAAGCTCTCTATATTTAGCGGCATGTTGTTCAACATCCCTATTGAGTATTGTGATTCGTTCTCTAAGATCCAAAACATCAATGCTGGTGGTCGTGGTTGGCCCATCAACTCGAGGTCGCACCATGGAAGAGTCCCTTACCTCACCCATGCAACATACCCTACCTCTTCGTTTTCCACCCACTGTCTCAATCCATATGCTTTCCTCAGAGACAGGTGGTGGATCAGTTACACCAGCCTCTATAGCAGCCTGCCGCTCTTACTCATCCTGAAACATACGCTCTTGAAATATATCCTACAATAAAGAAAAATGATTGATAAACTACTATAAGTATCAATAATGCATAACAATTAGATAACAAAATAGTTACAATGAATAAAGGTAAGTTACCTTTGTCTTTTGGGAGTGTTCATCAACCCATTGAGTCCTATCCTCTTTGCGAGTATGAGTGTGCTCAAAAAACTCATCCATACGTGATGGTCTTCCAAGCGAATGATTCTACATAATATAACCAAATTATCAACAAATATGAGTGTACAATTGATGATGTATTGTACTAAACCAACCATGTGAGTTCAGTTTTTCTTGTTTAGACACATTATTTAAGAAAAGATAAATAACTTTGTACTATATAATAAATAATAGGGGGAATCTAAACATAAGCAGAAAACGACATAGTGAAATTCTGAATCAAGACCGACCAATTTGGGTGCATGTTTTGTAACGGGCAAATCTAATGTTTAATATTAAATTGTTAATTCAAGACTCAAGAGAGAAACAGCTGACACTTTTTATTTAATTTTGCATTGTTTAGATAACAATAAAAAGCAGTTAGCTAATAATAAAAACTAAAAAGCATGGAATAGAATCATAGAGCATTTGTGTTGGGTGTCAACCAGGTATGAAGTGGAGGGAGGGTGAAGCAAAAGTCAAGTAAGTCAACCATGAAAAAGAGTGTGTTATCTTCATCCCTCACTAGAGCCACATAATAAAACTAATAATTCAAAAGATAACATGCCACAGAATCACTACTCAACCATATGGTAGAGAATGAAAATAAAGATCCTCATAAACTATAGCCAACTTGGAAAGAGATTCTCACATAACCAAATTATCAACAAAATTATGAATGAAATAAATAAGGTAAACAAACACATTAGAATTGCTGTCAGTTTTTTCTTACTTGTTTGGTCTTAAGAAATTTTTAGAATAGCAAATATCATAGTAAAGATTGTCTTTAAGTAAAAAAGAGGGTTCTATAAGCAACTTACCAAGCGTAACCTCGCTTCTGGAAAGGTGGTGCCTCCTGCAGTGTGAAGGGAAGTACCTCGAGTCGATTTTCTGGCAGCTGTATTTCTCGCCTGTAATTGTCTATAGGCATCAGTGTCCCAACGTCTCATCAATTCACCAAGAACTTCTGGTGGGATCCAATATGGACGGGCACCTTTTTGCGAATGGCATGAAGCATACCTCGCAAGCGCTTGGCAGCCCTAAACCTCCAAACTTGATAGATATCATCCTCTTCTGTATCAATAATGTCAAAGCATTTCCATTTTAAAAAAAATTACAAATAAAATTTAGCCTCTGAACAGATACAAATTTATTTTGCTGTAATTTACAATGTTATATTAGCAAGAGTGAATACAATCTGTAATTTGGCCGTCCAATGCAAAGGAAAATGAGTTTGACCTACTCCATGCTGTCCCCACTCCTTTTAAATCCATTCCTTTAAACAAAATTTTAATAAGATAGGCCTACACCTTTTCTTAGTTCTTACCATTTACCAATCATATCCTGAACTCTAATTATTAATCATACCATGCATATCTTCAATAAAAATCACATCTAACTTCTATTCACAACTTATGGAGAAAAGAAGGCATAGAAATCTGCATAAAATCTTTTGGGTTATATATAAAGAAGTAAAGATGAAAAATCGTTACTCAGTGGAGATATATGAAGCAATTTTATGAAATTATCACTTTTTACTTTCTCAGCAAAACAAAACAATATAAAGTCTGAACTTCACACAACCCCAATGAGCTTGTTAGCTTTTTCTTTTTTCCTTTTGCCAAAATGATGTCAATCTATCCATAATTGGTTAATGGAAAACAATCACAGATCTGAGAGACAACAAAAATATACTACAACATATATATATATATATATATATATATATATATACAAATCACCATTGAATTATATATACAAACAAGGTGTACTACATAAGGAAGTTGCTTCTTCTTGAAAGTTGAATAGATTGGTCCGTTTCTAAATGCAGTTGTTCAACTAATTAGGACTACAATTTATTGTTTGGTAGCTTTTTGCTTTGTCCACATATATATGAAGCTACCATTGCTTGGCCACATTAGATTGCTTAATTAAACTAAGAGCATGCTTATGTTATACAGAAGTAATCAAATTCGTATTTTATCACTATTAATAAGTTATATAGAAACGTTAAAATAAAATTGTTTTGGAATCAAATGTTATAGTTCAAACAAACAATATGAATGTTAATTAGAACTTAGAAGTTTATATTATACTATATATGGCATGTTATTGAATTTATAGGTGGATTTGGTTAGGAACTGGTAGTTAAGTTAAGTGTAATTATCATAGCTTTGACTTTTTGTGGTGATGTTAGGTTGATAAACTCCGATTTTGTGGTTTATCTTGTACTTAATTTGGGGAATTTTATCAACTTTTCTCACATTTATTCAATGAAATAGCATAGTTTTGAAATTCTCCCTAGATTTGTGCTTAAATGCAAAAACATGCTTTTTAGGCCTTAAATTTGCCAATTTTAACTCACTTTAATTCCATTCGATGTCTTGATATGTTTGTTGAGTGATTTCAGGTTCATAAGGCAAGTATTGGATGGAGCAAGTGAGGAGAAAAGCATGCAAAGTGGGAGAACTCATGAAGAAATGAAGGAACCGCAAAGCTGTCAAGCCTGACCTCTTCGCACTCAATTGACCATAACTTGAGCTACAGAGGTCCAAATGAGGCAATTCCATTTGCGTTGCAAAGCTAATATCCGGATATTTGAAATGATATAAAATTTATCATATTTTTCTGATGTATAGGGGCGCGTACGCACCATGTATTCGTGCGTGCCAATGGAGCACGTGGTTCACTAAAGTGAAATCGTGGGCAGCGATTTTGCAGCTCATTTTGGGCCAAATCCACGACATTTCTGATGCTATTGAACCCAAGGATTGAAGGGGGAAGGAACCAAGTAGTCATAGTTTAGTTTTCATCATGTTTTAGGA